>NC_134404.1:288067433-288324933 GCF_038048845.1 Mixophyes fleayi | reverse complement strand
ATAATTTACTTACAAAGTAATTCAAGTTACTACATAGACTTAATCAATGTAAATAACCCAACCTATGTCATTGACGGAAAATGAGAGTGTAGTTTAGTTGAAATCACTTTTGCCCAGTGCGGAATATGTTGCTCATACTGAAACTCACCAGCTACTCACAGATAAGGAAGATTCTGGATTTACTGCAGCATTACACTATGGTAAGGGTTAACGGATTACACACAAAAAAGGAAACTTTTGTACACTGACACAATGTCACAGCGATGGAAAACATATTTTTACCCTGATAAATAGATTGTGGTTTAAGTGCGAGTACTGTTTAGTCATTGACCTTTTAATATAAACAGTTGCAAATATATTTTAAAGCAACTTAGAAATACAAATAAGTGTAACACACAATTTAATATTTGTTATTACAGTCATAATAAAAACAATAATGCAGAATATTTTAGATAACCAAATGTCATGGGCTGCAGACACAGACACCCTAGGGCTGATGCACAGCGGAATATAAGCAAGTTTGAGTAGCACAACTTGCATGAAATCACTCTGTATGAAAGTGGTCAGACGCATATGCGCCTATGCAGGCTCACACCATTCTGACACTCCCACCAGAGCCAGGACGGCGGGGGAAGGGGTGTTCTGATGTTGGCAGAGTACAATAAATACGTGTTTACGCAAATGTGGCTTATGTAGACCTACAGAAACTCGCACATTGTCCTGTTAATGGCACACCCATTGCACCTGCTATAGAGCCAGTGCAACTACTCGCTGACGATGACTCGTAAATCAGGCATATGTACTGCTGATGCGGATGAGGATGCATCTTGGATATATACAGCACTGCATGTGGGCAAAAATACACTATTTTTATTTTTTATTTATTTTTAAGAGAAATTTTGCCACCAACTCTGCATCAGCCCCACTTTGCACTGGTGCTGGCTGAGGTGTGGAGTTATACAAGTCTAGATGAGTACTTGGTCTTCATGGAAGTGATGGACTTTGTTCTAGGAAACCCTCAGATCTCTTCCACGTTCCCCCAGTCAGCCGCTGGCAGAAAGTGGACCAGAAATTAAGGATGAGACCTAGTCGGAAATGGACCACAAAGTCAGGGCAAGCAACACAGGCTCATTGCCAGGTAATCAGCTGAAGGTCAGGGTCACAAGCACAGGAATAGTCGTAAGACTGGCCAGGTCAGAAACGGGAGTTCAAGCCAAGAAGTCAAACTACATTCAATAGCCAAAATAGCATGTTCAAGCTGTGCTTTTTATACACTTTTGAGCATTGTATCTACAGAGGCGAACCCGATTCATTAAACTCTACAATGCATGAAAATAAAAAGGACTATTAGGGTCATTTACAAAGTGAGGAGTACTTGTGTGTGTGACAGTCCCATGTGTGACTAAGATAGTGCTGCATTAAAACTGGCCGTGTGATGCTTGTGATAATGTACAGAAATAGGCTTATGAAGATTATTTTGGGACAAACATGTTTGCTTGTTCCATGCATGGTGCAACACAACAACAATCTCAGAGATTATTGAAAACGTCACAATTATTTAACTTAGATGGCTTCATACAGAAAGAAGCAAGTATTTTTTGCTATACAAATGTACACATAGTACAATAAACCTCACTCCGAAAAATGCTCAAATATTGCTTAAATATAGAGCTAGGAAACTAGATGTTTTTTTGTGAAATATAGATGCTCAGTAAAAAGCTTCAGAACGCCTTCCCAAAAATCCAAATCCAAGTACACTGATCTGGCAGTTATGATCACAAAATAAAAAGAATAAGGGAAAGAATGGAATATGTAATTTTCCTGGAGAAGAAATACAACCCCTATTAGTACTGCTACAAAGAAAGAATAGTAATATTTGTAAACCTTCGTACATACAAGATATGTGTAACCCAGAATTGGGATTGCACTACACCTGCACGTCAACGTAACTGGCACACCTCTCAACGCGCAAGGAGCTGCAGGAATTTATGGAGAACTGCCACTTCCAAATACTTCGATACAGACAAAATAAAAGGAAAAGGAAGCGTTTATAGCAAGTACTAGGATCCTAAAATAGATCAAACATTACATTTAAATATTTCCGTGAAAGTTGTAAAATGCCATCATTTTAATAAACAAATATGTATATATATATTTTTATATATTATATACACACACATACATACATAAACATATAAGGCTTTATATCACATGTGCAATTTCAAGAAGGATACGTAGACATTTTATATCCAATGCATTTGGCCCATTCAGCAAAACATCCAAATCTGTGTGTCCAGCGGACGGCTGCTACTAAGCATGACTGCGATCCCTTCAACAAAAGAGACGCTTCTGAGTAGTAGTCATAGAATAAAATGTCATTTGCATAGGAGGTGAAATTCTAAAATTATATTTGTGATATATTTATATTTTTTTAAATAAATGTATGGTATATTAGTAGTATTGTATAGTAGAAGTAGTGTGGTAGAGTGCTAGAGGTGGTAGGAGAGGTCTTAGTAAATAGGAGTATGATCTAACATTTCCTGGAGAAAATGTATTAGGGCAGAGTAAAATAAAGTTACATCAAACACAAAAAATATGTTCCAGAATACAAAACAGTAATAATAACAGCAAGGAATAAATTTGTCCATCTTTGATTATTTTTGGTCCCCTTTATTTTTACATACTGTGCTGCTATGGTGCCCGAATACTTATCTTCCACACCCTAAACCCCTTAATTACTACTGTTTTACCTTTCCCACCTCAATGCCATGCAAGTCCCTCATGTAACTACTGCTAATGCCATCAGAGAAGCCAGATGGGTTTACAAACATATTCTACAGCCCACTCTCTCCCCATTGCCAAAAGGTGTATTTGAAATCACCAGGGGGTAAATGTATTAATGTCCGGATTCTTCAACTCCGGCGTGTTCAGCGTCTTCAGCGATTAAATTTAAAGCGGCGCTGCATTGTAAAGGGAAACTTCCCTTTACAATGCAGCGCCGCTTTAAATTTAATCGTCGAACACGCTGAACACGCCGGAGTTGAAGAATCCGGACATTAATACATTTACCCCCAGGTGTCCATTATGCATTTTATTCAAACAAACATTAACACTGTGGGAATAAGAAGAAGTATAACAATGTATATAGTGTGTGGGTTGTGAAAATATCTTCTGTGCTGTTATCAAGGCTGTGGTGGTTATGTGCTATTTGTATGAGAGCTGCTTATCCACTCCATCCTAATTAAAAATAATGCAACATATATATTCTGTCCTATTACCTTAGTGATATAAACTGCGAGTATAAAGCTTTGTTCCTACAAAATTATTTTGTCATGGACTAAGACAGTAAAATTGTGCTACAAAGTCGAGCTTTATATTAAGAGAAACTAGTTATTTAACATAATGTATACAATAAAATATAACTATAAGATATGTCAATAGACATGTTTCATATGCTTCTAGTAGAAGTTGTGTGGTTTGGAATTTTACTTAAAGACACACAAATTATCCATAGACAAGTTTACACAAGGACTAAATTATTTCCCTAGACCGCAACAAATAGAGTTGCAAAATTACAGGTTTTTAGAATGGAATAGAACTTAAAGTAGGGTTATATTTACCACTCCGCAATTTGAAATTCAGTGTGCTTTGGTGTGTGTATAGCTGCATATAGAAGATACATTTTATACTAATATGTCTGTGGCAGGGAGTTGGTAAGATTACAATTTCCAAGAGATAAGAGCCACCAATCTTGGTGCAGGAGACTTTGCTGGTTAACTCCTGATACACTCTCCATTGGTTGGTGTGAGCAAATCACCTGTGTCTGCCCAGATATCATGACAATTACCTTTTGAGGACCCCTCCTCTGATCCCCATGGTGCACCCAACACGGACACCAGAAGTGCTCCCACACGGTTATCCAGCTCCATTGCAAATTGTACACTGTCATTGTACAACATAATGTCACTCTCGCACTGTAAAACTACATTGCACTGCTCTACTGTACAACTACACTACATACTGTAGATCCGTATCCCTACGGTATAACGTGCAGACCTCATCCACACTGCACAGATACCAGCTCTATTCCTGCTTTGGCCTGCATAGGGGTCAGTCACCAACCAAAAGTTCTTCCAAATTATTTCTTCATATCAGAATTAAACTAGTTACGTTACATATATACAATACTGTATAATATACTCTGTATGTGTAATCTGGGTACAGGGTATGATATCAGATCCTAATCACTGGATAATTGAATATTGTTTTCTGTCCCATGAATAGGGTGTCATCCCCAGAGTCAGCACTGATAACTTACATGTGACGATTGATGTGATTATTGCATTATGTGGTTGAATATCAAAGCACTTAAAACTGGCTGGAAAGATACATTTGCCTTTTGTAGTGGAGTCCCAACTTTTGAATATGTCACTGCAGGTTATTACTGCCATATGTTTTGCAGGCCAAGCTTTCATGTCTGTTTTTCAAAAGAAGCACTCTAAATACTATAACTTTTAACTTGTGACTCATGTATTCTCTAGTTCCCATGCAGCTAAGAGCCAGACCTGGCACTGATATTGACAAGTGAAATGAGGGATAGAAACTGAACAATAGAGATGAGAGTGTGATGGACTTTAGTTGTAGTGAGAGAATTCACACATAGATGCTTATGCAGTACACTTCTTTGTTTTACAAACTCTCCCAAGAGGGACTGGTCTATTATTAGATGAGGCCTTGGAGTGGCCATCTGCACAGGCTTTGCTTATTTGGGCAGTCAAACAAACTCCTCCAGGGACAGGTTAATGAAATCCAATAATCAGAATTCAGGTTTGAAACATTTAAACGTCCCAGATGCAATTAAATTGTTGGATGCTAAAACAATAGAAGTGTACTTAAATCTCAGAGCAAATTAAATAGGATGAAAGCATGTCATTACTGGAAATGTTGGCCAACAATGCTCCCAAACAAGAACTTCTCTACAATATAATTAGCTTTGTCATAAGAGATGACGGACAGGTTTAGAGAAGTGCTTGTTGTTTTCAGGTCGGAACGATAGTAAAACTCCAGAATAGGAAGACAGTTGATATGTTATATGTTGTGTATTTAATAAGTGAACAACATTTTGTAAAAAAAAGTCAATCTCTAGGATAACAATTTTGAGGAGATGCCCATTTTTAATTTTGTATTGAAATTAAACCAATTTACTGTACTGTAATACATGTTATTAACTGTAATGAAGCAAAGGTTGGATAGATAATTTAATGCTTTGTTTTTACTAGATGCTGGGCAAACCATGTACCCTGATCTTGGCAGCATGTGGCTGGGCATACTACACTTGGCTGAGAATATGGAGGTCTGACTAATGTGCTGTACATCTTACTAGACATAATATAAAGTGCAATGCTCTTTTGTTTCTATGACCATTTACAATGTGAAAACTGGCATCTGATTATTATAGGTTGAAATACCATTCTTGAACAATTGATTACCTGTGAATCCGTTTTCATAATTGTCTAATAAATGTCTCCCAATGTAGTTGGTTATGATAAAAAAAAAAAACAACACTCCATTCCAAAAGATATTTAGGGGTATATTTACTAAAATGCGGGTTTGAAAAAGTGGAGATGTTGCCTATAGCAACCAATCAGATTCTAGTTATCATTTATTCAGTACATTCTACAAAATGACAGCTAGAATCTGATTGGTTGCTATAGGCAACATCTCCACGTTTTCAAACCCAGAGTTTACTAAATATACCCCTTGGTATTTTCTGCACCATGATGATGTGTTCCTAAGGCAGAAACTGTAGAACCACCTCTTCGGTCTAAAAATGACTAAAATCCCCCCCAAATCTCTCTCATACTCACAGCTAAACCCAAAGCCCTGAACGGTGGTAGACAGCATATCGATGCTGACTACCCCGACACTACTTACCCCGATGTGGAGAGACCGAAGGGCTCCTTCCCCGACCAGCGTGCAGGACGACTTCTGTGTAAAGCACCTGGAAGTGATGGCGATCCCTGAAGAAGCCGGCGGCAGCTGATGACGTCACCGATAACCGCGACTCAGTCATCGTTGCTGTGAAGGGGGTAATGTAACTATTAATGTAACTATCGGCTTCTTCAGGGATCGACATGACTTCCAGTCGCTTTACACAGAAATCGTCCTGCACGCTGCTCTGGGAAGGAGCCCTTCGGTCTCTCCACGTCGGGGTAAGTACTGTTGAAGTAATGAGCATCATTATTTCGTTCCCAACTCGCCCTGAAAGCTTTGGTTATTCCCTGATGTAAACTAAATTAATCAGTTACTGTAAAATGTATAAAATGTATAAATGTCGCATTATATAAACCAATGCTATCTGACACGTATAAACACAATATTATTAAATGGGATTTAATATGACGAAAACTCACGATGCTTATTGAACAAAAATAGTTTTAACAAACTCTTTCAGAAAGGGAAGAAGTACACTCACATACGCTTTCACATAACCTGTCCCTGGGAAAAATTTCTCACTAGCAGAAAGATACCCGAAAACTGACAATTGCCCAAATAAATTCACTACTTTTAAAACCGGTGGCTAAGTGGTTAGCACTTCTGCCTTACAACACTGGGGTTATGAGTTCAATTCCCGACCATGGTCTTATCTGTGTGGAAGTTGTATGTTCTCCCCATGTTTGCGTGGGTTTCCTCCGGGTGCTCCGGTTTCCTCCCACACGTCAAAAACATACTAGTAGGTTAATTATCTGCTAACATATTGACCTTAGTCTGTGTGTGTATGTGTGTTAGGGAATTTAGACTGTAAGCTCCAATGGGGCAGGGACTGATGTGAGGGAGTTCTCTGTACAGCGCTGCGGAATCAGTGGCGCTATATAAATAAATGGTGATAATGATGAAACCTCTCTCTTTCTTGCCCAAACCTTAACCCAAATATATTAACCAATCTTTAAGGTCATTTACTTGGTAATAAAAATGGTTGATCGCTCTTCTGTGACAAGAGTAAATAATCAAGGTGAGATGACAGAATGCAGGCTTCTGAACTAGTCAGCTTCCTTCAGAAAAATACAGTAACCCTTTGCTTGCTTACACACAGCAATCTGCTGGAAACCATTTTGACTATAGTAAACTCACTGTAGGATAGACCATGACAATGTTAACATATTATTTTCATAATTATCCCAATGAAGCTATAATCATGACAATATAGTAGGGCTTTGGTAAAACTTTAAAGAACATCCTATATTTTTTTAAAAGAGAGTTTAAACCTGGTATAAACACTATATGAACTGGACTGACAGCTGTTCATCAATGTATAATAACCACATTCATACCTTGTGTACATAACAGGCCTCTCCAGCTCACACAACTGGCTTCTCACTGTCATTGTCATTTGTTGGCAAGTTACAAAATTGTTCTTGCACAGGAAAACACACACATTATTTATGTATATATATATATATATATATATATATATATATATATATATATATATATATGACAAAGCGGTCATTGTTTTTGCAGCAAATTATATTGTGTTCTTATGTATTGAATACATACGACCAAACTAGACCCATACGTGTGTCACCAATTTGAACAAATACAGCTATTCGGCATTTATGCTGAATGACTGGAAATTAGTGTAATGATTTGATGACCACACACACTGGCAGGCTGGTTAGGGATAGATCACATATTCTGGCAGTTAATTGGGAATCTAAAATAATTATGCGCTATGTTGCATGTTAGGTTTTGGTTTGCACAGCAGCGATGTCTCTTGTTCTCTTAACTCTGCTGCAGACTCTCTCCTGCACCCATAATCTGTTGCAAAATATACCACACCTTAGTAGGTTTGCTTTTCTCACGTTCTTTGCAACCAAATGTTAAAATGGGGCAGGGATTATCAGTGTGCACATTTTGAAAATATCCACTGAAACATTTACAGCTTAAGCAACATATTTTACGCCCTGTAAAACACAAATAACACCTGTAGTACATAACACGTATATAGAAGCTGTGTAAGTTTACAATAAACGCGGAGCGGGAGAAGACCTCCTCTACTACATTATATTGTCTCTCCTGGTTCAGCCATGACCATTGTTAACTCCTTTGAGCTGTATGAAACAGTGTAATGTATTTAGTGATAATGTTGTACATCACAATGTACAGTGAGAAGCAATTTTGGCTTTGGGAGAAAAACTAACTGCAGCTCTACTATGTGGCAGATACATTTTTTCTAACAATAAAACTGTAAATATGTTTCCTTTATGTGACCATTTTATGTATACAGTACAAAATAAATCACAGTTCAGCCTCCTTAAAGCTATGGCCAAACACACAATAATGATATACTTTGTAGATGATAATGCCCCTTTAAACATCAAAAGGAATATGGTGATGATTAATGGAAATCTGCCCTGGCCATGATTTTTTTTTCAGGCACTTTCTACAGGGGTGGCGATCGTGGGTGATGTGCAGTAATTACTGAGCCACAAGTTCATAAGGAGTGCACCGCTGATCCAAAGCACATGTCAAGTGGATGAGTGGACAGGATGTCAGAGCTTAGAGATCAGTCAGAATTTCTAAGACATATTTGTTCTTCTTCTTCTGCTAAATGTAATAATCCCTTAACCTTTATGTTCCATATGAGATTATAACATATTCTCACTTCTGCTGTTTATAACCACTATGGTATATATAACTGCGGTATATAGTCTGTTCTGCCTTTTGTAGTTATTTTGACATATGCCGCCATCTGCACAGTGCTTTTCAGGTTCAGTCCGGTTCAGTTTGTTTTACATTATATATTTGATATCACTTACAGTCATGTGGAAAATAAAGAACACCCTCCTTCATATCTGTGGTTTACATAGCAGGACATAACAATCATCTAATTCTCACCAAGTCCTACAATATGATAACTCTAATACCATGTGACAAATAATCCATAACATATTTAACTTTGAAATTATTGGTTCAACAAAACATAAGCCAAAATGAAGAAGCAATGAGTAAAAAAGGAAGTACTCCCTTAGTGCAGGAAAAATGGTGCCAGGGGCTGCTAATCAAGTGTACTTCATTATTATATCTTCAGGTGCACTGTTTCCTCCATATACAAGCAGATCATTTGACAGGTCAGTCTGGGGCATTCAGGTTCATGTTCACACCATGTTAAGGAGAAAAGACTCCTACAATGATCTCAGAGAAGCCACCGTTTCATCATTACACCGTGAGAAAGATTATTTACAAATGTAAAACATCACAACAGTCACCAATCCGCCCAGAAGTGGGTGTTCAGCAACTGTACATAAAGATCAGACCACATTTGCTCCAAGAAATTGCAAAGATTCCTAGTTACATCCAAAGATCTACAGGCCTCTGTCAAGAGGGTAAATGTTAATGTTCAAGAATCTACAGTCAGAAAAGGATTGAACAAGTATAGCTTTTATGAAGGGGCAGCCAGGAGAAAGCCCTTTTCTCCCCATAAATAAATTAATTGCAGTACATGTTAGGTTTGCAAATCTTAACTGAACACAAGATTTTTCTAACAATATCCTCTGGACAGACACAATGAAAGTGGAGTTATTTTGCCTTATCGCACAACGAAATATTTGGCTAAAATCAAACACAATAACCTCACACCAACCACTTAGCACGACGGCAGAGGGGTGATCATTTGGGATTGCTTTGTTGTCTGGACACCTTGAAATCATTGAGTCCAGGGGCGGGCTGGCCCAGGGGACAGGGGGGCAGCGCGCCCCCCCGGGCCGCTCAGTCTTACCGTGTCTTACCAGTCTTTCCGAGAACTAATGCTTGGCCGGAATTTGAATCATGCAATAAGACAATGACCTTAAGCACACCAACAAATCTACAACTGAATACTTAAGGTAGTGGAATGGCCAAGTGAACTTACAGACCTCAACCCCATTGAGATGCTGTGGCAAGACATTAAGAGAGCTGACCATGAACAAATGCCTTCAAACACCAATGAACTCAAGATATTTCATGCACAAAGTAAGAGACGAGGTTATACCAAAAGGAATTACTTTACGTTACTGCTAAAAAGCTAGGTCTTTAAGCAACTGAATCATGGATGTACTTTCTTCATCATACATAGCTTCTTCATGTTGGCCAGGTTTTTGTTGAATAAATAAGTCAAAGTGAAATATGATAAGTGTCATGTGCCATATGAAATTAAATTGATGATTGTTAATGTCTTGTGTGTTAAAAAGGACAGTTTGCCACAGGCTGTTAAGGGAGAGAGTAATAATTTCCCTGGCAGTCTGCAGGCTCATGCTCAGACAGGGATAAATCTCCACACCTCTACACACAGAGCACAGGTTCACAGGTGGAGCACATGGATGGGTGTAATTAAGGGTTTAGCCAGTTAGTGCTGGGTAGGAAGCATAAATAGCTTGATCTGTGTTGTGGGCGTGGCGACCTTTGCCAGCCAGTGGCCAGTGACTAGTGAAGGGATTGTGTGTCTAGCAAGCAGGGATTGTGTGTCTAGCAAGCAGCAGGGTTGCATGGAATTGTAAATTCTTTTGTTTGCTTGCTGGAACTACAATAGTTGCTGTCTGTACTATCCTGACATTCCTAAATAGAACTACTGCAAAGTGGTTCAGCAAACCGGTGTCAGCATCTTTTGTTTGACCTGCTTGTGATACCTGGGATTTAAAAAACGTTTTCAAGGAAGGAGTACTTTTTCACATGATGTATATAAAATAATACAGCTAGATTCACATGTGATAGTAAGGAACAGCAATCCTTTTATTGTATGCTGACAGGAATATGAATGTGTTTATATGTACACAACTACAGCGACATCCAGAAGAGGACTTTGTAACTGCAATATGTTTACTCTTGCTATGGCTTCAGAACCTCATCGATGGATAAACACAGGCACTATTTACCATTAAATGGGATAACTGGATATCTTAATACTGTTCATAAAAATATAACAATATTGATACTTCTGACATTAATGTAGATTGTTAAGCAAATATGTATGAATATAAAATCTATATAAATATAACTGCAGTCTTTATAGACGAAACCAGATTTGTATTTACACTGATGACTCATTTACCAAACAGCATAATGGTATTTGTCTCTTACATAGAAAAGCACTGGATGACTTTCGTATATAGCTTTATGTCCACAGAGTCAGTGCTTTACATAGTAAACTGAAGCTAGCAAATTTAATTTCTTGTACTACTGCTATATATATGAATTTGAATGTATATTATGCTGCATTGTGCCATACAATGTCATACCTCCCAGCTGTCCTGATTTAGGCAGGAAAGTACTGATTTGAAGGACGGCCCCACTGATCAGGATTATTGTCCCGATTCCGGAACAGTTGGGAGATGTGTGTCGCTGACGCATACTGTGTGTACCAGCAGTATTGAAGGGGTGTTTTTAGGGGTGGGAAAGATTGTAGCCAAGCACTTCAGAAACTCTGCACAGATCCCATGGGGAACATGGTATGCCCCAATGTGATTTGGCTACACCCTGTGTGAGACATTTGATAGTTAGGGTCCTTGCTGAAGTAGGCATTCGATACGTCTATAGGAAACATGGAACAGACAATGCATTTGGGGAGCAATACTTGCAGCAGATAGTGCCACCTATATGTTTAAATATAATTTGTTTAGTGCTGTCCACATCTAGTTTCAAGTGAACATTTTAAAAACACAAAAACACATTAATAAACATCATGGGGTAAATGTATCATACCTCGATTTTTTCAATTCGTCGGGAATCGGCGAGTTGACAGCTAAAATTTAAAGCGGCGCTGGCTTGTAAAGGCGCTGAGGAGCAGTGCGCGCGTGTGGAACAAGGTAAGTGCAGTGGGGTGTTAATAATGTGTGTGTTGGAGGAACATGACAGCATTATGAATGTGTGTGAGGGAGGGGGGACATGTCAGCATAATGTATGTGTGTGTGAGGGGGGGCATGGTAGCATAATGTATGTGTGTGTGAGGGGAGGGCGGGGTGGCAGCATAATGCATGTGTGTGGAGGGAGGGGGGCATGGCAGCATAATGTATGCATGTGTGAGGATGGGGGACATGGCAGCATAGTGTATGTGTGTGTGTGGGGGGGCATGTCAGCATAACGTATGTGTGTGAGGGGGGGCATGGCAGCATAATGTATGTGTGTGTGTGTGTGGGGGGGGGTGGCAGCATAATGTATGTGTGTGAGAGGGGAGGGACATGGCAGCATAATGTGTGTGTGGGGGGGGGGGCATGGCAGCATAATTTGTGTTTGAGGGGGGGCATGGTAGCATAATGTGTGTGTGTGTATGTGTGAGGGGGAATGACATGGCAGCATTATGTGTATGTGGAGGGGGGGTGTTAATATAATGTGTGAGGGGAAAGGGGTCTTAATATAGTGTCGGAGGTAGGCTATTTCATGGTGGGGCTAATGGGTGCTATTTGTGGGGTGATGGTAGGGCAATTTATTGGTGGGGCCTACTAATTTAAGGTGAGGTGATGGGACCTTTAATTTAATTTAATGCTGGGGTGGTTTGGACTATTAATTGAATATGGGGCAGAGTTTGGGGAGGAGAGCTATTTATTAAATGTAAATATGAATTATATAATGCTGGATATGGTTGTGGGAAATGGTTATATTTGTTAAACATAAATGCTATTCAATTTATTGCTGGGGCTGTTTGAAGGAAAATAGACTTGTACTGTATATTAAATGGAAATACTATTAATTTAATGTTGGGGCTGATTGGAGGGAAATAGGTCTATTTATTAAATGTATTTGCTATTAATGTCAATGTTGTTTGGAAGGAGATAGATCTATTTAGCAAATGTGAATATTTTCATTCTAATTTTGAGGCTGGTTGGAGTTTCTGAAATTTCATGTACCCATTTTTTTCAAAATAGGGCATCCAACATTCCAGGATCCAAACAAGTAGCAACTGAGATAAAGACACCAACATATTTAGTGCTGAAAGTGACAAGAACAGGTAGAAAAGAGCAGGGCAGTCTGCCAACTATCCTGAATTTGTTGGGGCAGTCCTAAATTTGGGTGACTGTCTCACTTAGTCAGGGTTTGGTCTGACTGCAAGAACAAGTGGGAGGTATGTCCCGCTTCACATTGTACTGTTTGTGAAGGTAGAGCTGCGTGCATCTAACAGTAGTGCACACAGTATTGCCAGTGTATTTGTCTAAAATGATAACCATGGGCCTGATTCATTAAGGATCTTAAATGAAGAAGTATCTTATTTCAGTCTCCTGGACAAAACCATGTTACAATGTAAGGGGTGCAAACTAGTTTTCTGTTTTGCACATAAGTTAAATACTGACTGTTTTTTCATGTAGCACACAAATATCAACTTTAAATTTCAGTGTACAAATAAGCTATCAAGCATTTGTGTGCTACATGAAAAAAGAGTCAGTATTTAACTTATGTGCAAAACAGAATACTAATTTTCACCCCTTGCATTGTAACATGGTTTTGTCCAGGAGACTGAAATAAGAAACTTCTTAATTTAAGTTCCTTAATGAATCAGGCCCACAGTAATTACTGCCAGGAAACCACTGTCATTGGTTCCTGGCTAATTTTCCACGAGCACCAGGCAGAACTACGACTTTGTGCACTAAAAACAAGCACATAGATCTGTGATGGATGTGTGAGATTGGGTTAAATGTTTTTAATTTATTTTATTTTTTTAAGCCAATCATAGCTCCATATGACACAGTATTTATTTAAATATTTTGGCTCTTTTACAAATGCTGGCTACGAGTGTACCATGGGTAAATTCACAGTAACCTAATTTACTTATGTTTTTGCAGTGTTGAAATGTTTTGCTGGTCTGTTAGTGACCTGTTCTACCACAAAATCCAATTTGTGTGCGTCTCCACTATGATCTTGCTCATCTTTAGTTTTTGTCACCTGCTTGATAAATCTGGAGATTTTTCCAGTGTCTTTGTTTACTTAAGAGCACGGTTCAAAGAAATGACATTCTTTTTTAACAAAAAGTTCTGCTTTTGTATGAAACTCGTTTTGAAGTTTCGTTGTCAGGAAGATGAAAGTCTGCAGGGAAATGGAATGTTTGACAACACTGACCAAACTGCCTTTGGTTAAATAGTTGTAATAAAAGTGTAAATGCTGGTATACATGGGCTATATGAGAACAGAAGAGTGCCTGCTCCATTTCATCTACTTCAAAGATTCTACATTTATGTTGACCTTTGGGACATACAGAATTTGGTGTATTTGTAGAAGGTCAGAAGAGGTTTTTTATGGCCTATATTAGTCTCTGGATAAGAGTGCTAGAATTGAGAGATACTGTTATCATGATCAGCAGGTCATCCATGACTCAGCATGAGCAATGTGTTAGCAGTGATGAATTTAAGGGGAATTCTGAAATCCACCTAGATAAAACCAAGCCAAACAGAAAACAGAAGTGTGACTTCTGGACAAAATGTGACAGAGGAACTAGTAGTCATAGCCAGGGCAGGTGCATAAGAAATGTATACATGTAATGATTCCTATCCCTTGCGGTAATCATCATCATCAGTTATTTATATAGCGCCACTAATTCCGCAGCGCTGTAGAGAGAAAAGAGAACTCATTCACATCAGTCACTGCCCCATTGGAGCTTACAGTCTAAATTCTCTAACATATACACACACACAGACTAGGGTCAATTTAGATAGCAGCCAATTAACCAACTAGTATGTTTTTTGGAGTGTGGGAGGAAACCGGAGCACCCAGAGGAAACCCACACAAACACAGGGAGAACATACAAACTCCACACAGATAAGGCTATGGTCGGGAATCGAAATCATGATCCCAGTGCTATGAGGCAGAAGTGCTAACCACTAGGCCACTGTGCTGCCCCCGAACAACACTCACCTGAGTCTGCGTGACGCATGTGTGACACAGGGTTAACAAAAAAACAATCCCCATGTCTGTCTAAAATAATTAAATTCTTCCCTATCTATGCCACATACTAGGTATGCGGTACCAACTATGCCACCAAGGTTTTTGTTTTTATGAAGAGCTGACACTCTTATTTAGGAAGCCTTCGGTTCTCCCTAGAATTAATCTAGCACAATTTACTTTAATCAGAGTTAACATAAACCACAAATGTTCTCCTTGTTTCAATTATGTAGCATCTTGACCAAACTGTCGCGTGAAAAGGTAAAGGTGAAGGTAAATTAGTGACAAATGTGCTTCGTGATCTATAAAAGAGGAAAAAACACCACTCTTGTGTTGGTAAACTCAAAGCAAAAGTGTGGAATGTTCAACAAATGTTGAAATTAAACTCTCTTAATGCCTAATTGCAGCAGCTCGAACATAATCATAAACAGAATCACTCAGAAATAGTCTATAAGCAAATTATTTCAGTTAGAAGAGAAATCCAATCGTTACTAGCGGAGAACACTGAACAGGCCCTCCGCTGGCTCAATCAAAAATTGTACGAAAAAGTAACAAGTAAGATACCATGCTAGCAAACAAACAAAGCTAAACGAGCTGCACAAGTAATCATGGCAATAAGAGACAAGAAGGGAAATCTTAATTTTGACCCAACTACTATTAGTGACTCTTTTCATAGGTTCTACAAATCCCTGTATAATTTAAACACAGATGGGCCCCCTTCATCCTCCTCATCGCCCGTCATACAGCAATATTTGAATACTTGTAAACTCCCAAAATTCGATAGAACAGCCTCCAAACTAAATGAAGACATCTCTGTGGAGGACATCAAAGCAGCACTAAAGGCCCAAAAAGCCTCTAGAGCTCCTGGTCCTGACGGATTCACTATCTCCTATTAAAATACTTTTTTGGACATTCTGTGTCCACATTTACTCTCAACCTTTAATTTTGTTCTCCATGGGGGACACCACACATTCAAACATTATAGTTATGATTTTTTCTTAGTAGACAAGCTCTTGATAACACAAGGATGACGATAGACTTTCTTACATTAGCCACTCAGAAATCCCTTTGGTAATGCTAGCTCTAGATGCCAAGAAAGCCTTTGATAGGCTCTCATGGCCATTTATGTTTCAATCTCTTAAAAACTATGGATTTTTTGGTAATCTCCTTCAATATATTCATGCTCTATATCATTCCCCGTCCTCCTTGGTATCAACGATTGGCTTGAGTTCCTCCGTGTTTGTTATAAGTAACGGGACGAGACAGGGGTGCCCACTCTCCCCCCTCATCTATGTGCTATGTATCGAACCACTTGCTTCGGCTGAACCTGGTTGTGAAGGGAATCCAGGTTAAAAATAATCAATATAAGATCTCTCTTTTTGCGGATGATGTCCTCTTAACTTTATCCTCACCCCAGACTTTCCTTCCTAAGCTATTTGTAGAGCTATAAAAGTTTGGTACTCTTTCAGGATATAAAGTGAATAACACAAAATCAGAGGCGCTCGCTCTACATCTCCTGTCTCACACCAAGAAATTATTAGAACTCAATTTTGACTTTCAATGGCGCCCTCGTGCAATTCGCTACTTGGTCGTTTTTCTCACAAACTCTTACAAAACTATCTTCCAAGCTAACTACCTCCCCTTGATATCAACAATCATACAAGATTTACTTACCTGGAGTTCTCTTTGCATCTCGTGGTTCGGTAGAATCAACACCATTAAATAAACATCCTACCAAGATTACTATACTCATTTCAAACCCTACCTGTTAAAATCCTGGATTCCTTCCTGAGGTCTATACAATCTCTCTGTGGTAAATTTGTGTGGAATGGTAAAATACCCAGGTGCAATAGACTCTGTTTAGCTAAAACAAAAAATAATGGGGGCCTAGGCCTCCCTTTATTTGATAAATATTTCCAAGCCACACAGCTGACCCACTTTATTTCTTGTTTGTCACCTTTTGGGCTTAAAAAAATGGGTGGATATTGAGGATACATTGTCCCCGGATGTGGGAGTGAGTTTTCTCCCCTGAATCCCCACGAACATGAGACCAGCCTCAGCCCATATTACTCCCTCTATTCATTTCACTCTGGAGATATGGGACTAATTGAATAAGCAATACAAACCTGCACCCTACCCTTCTCCACTTACAACCTAGGGGGAACCCAGGTTGTCTCCAGAACGGTGTATTAGAGCTTTTGCTTTCCCGTAGGACTAGATAGATTGCTCCACCTATTAGGTGAACACGCACCGCAATCTTTTGCGGACCTGCAAGAGAAACATAACCTTCCCAGTAGCTTACACTTTCACTATATTCAAAGGAAAAGCTTTATACAAGCCCAGTCACAATCATCCAGGCTTCGTCCTCCAACGCCATTTGAATACCAGTGCATCTATAGTCCATATCAACGAGGCTATATCTTAATCCTGTACAGAACCCTTCTGTCCTCCTCATCCCCTTCCAATGTAACCGTTTGAACAGGCCTGGGAGCAGGATCTTGGAGTGGGGTGGTCGCTCATTCGGCAAAGGGTTGCAGGATCCTCCATTAGTACAGCTATTCGCGAAAATACTTACAAAATCTATACCAGATGGTACATGGTTCCCGCGAGATTGCACTCTACCGCCTCACCTCTGTTGGCGCAATTGCGGCTCAATAGATACCTTTCTCCATATATGGTGGGACTGCCCACTCATATCGAGATTCTGGGACGACGTCCTACTATTGATTAAGCAGGTTACCACAATCAACGTGCCAAAGGATCCGTTATCTGTTCTTTTATGTCAACCTACCAAGGGAATCCCCAAGTCATCGGATAAGCTTATATATACAACGCAGCTAAATTTCAGATAGCTTGCGATTGGAAGAAAGCCCTGCAATCCCCTAGAGTGGCTGTTATAAATAGAATTTGGCACACTGCCTACATGGAATATGTGACAAAGTCTCTTCCATGACACAATCCCTGCGTTCCACAAAGTTTGGGACCCTTGGTACTCCTATAACAGCGGGACCACCCCTGGCAAGCAGGGCTGTAACTAGGGCTGTGCGATAGGGGCGACTGCCCAGGGCGCAATGCTGAAGGGGGGCACAGTTTAGGAATATTTTAGGTTAACTTGGTTAAAATTGAGGGCTAGGGGGGTGGCATTTGTCTTTCTCGCCCCAGGCACTAGAATTCTAAGTTACGGCTCTGCTGGCAAGTTTCATATGCTCTCCCCTACTCATCTTTACCTCCTGCCTCTCACTCTCTGACGCTCTTCTTTACTCATATATGTGTCTCCTCACTTTTATTTTGGACCACTCCATCTTTTCTCCTCCTGCTCTCTTATCCTACCTAAGCTCCCTCCCACTCATCTCACCTAGGTGCGTTGACCCCTCAAATGGAGGTGCACCTCCCTGGGAAGGCCCTTCCTCCCCCTATCTTCTTATTCCCTAAACTCCCCCAAAAAATGAAAACCCAGCAGTCTTTCTCATTCTTATTTTAGTTTTCCAACTCTACAGGGTCTCCCTATTGTTGTTAAATGGTCCTTCTCACTATATAATTGTGTTAAGTCCTTAGCCTTTGGTATTTTTCTGGAAAAAATCCTATTAGTGAGACATCATTAACTTCAGCTGTTAGCTGTGTTTTGTTTTTGTTATTTTTTATTTCATTGTAATCTCAAGCAATCATATTTAAAGCAACTATTGCCCTGTACTGTTACGACCTGCTGTTATAAATAAAAAATTTTTTTTTAAAAAAAGTGTGGGATGTTTGTGACTTACATATACCACCATTTCACCACCAATGCATGTACACTTTCAGCGAATACCTGCTCAATATGTTACACATAACATCCAGATTGAAGCACATGATAAAAGTATTATCACAGAACTAAAAACATATTACTAACAGTTATCGTGTAGAGGAGAGTCCACATATGAAACAAATGAACGTACTGCTGTTACAAGACACAGAGGCTCTTTGGTGGATGAAGCCGGCACAGGAGAAAACATAGCAGTTAAGGAGTGCAGTAGATTAAATGTTTGGCGCTTCACCGCGCTTCGCATGTGCAGAAGAGCAGAGCAGGTGTCTCTTCTGAGTATGTGCGTGGGCCTTCAGAGGGCAGCCCAGGATTGCCAAAATTGTACTATGGAGCCCAGCGAAGCAGTGTTCTGCCGCTGGTTACAGGGTAACCAAGTTTCTTGGCAATTACACAGTGCACATGACTCTAGTAGTAAAGCAATAAAATAACATCTTTATAACAAATTTTAAGCAACTGTCTTTAGGCAATTGAAATGCTGCTGAGTACATTTACTTCTAAAAACTACCTTGCACATGCAGAGCACATGTTTACATTACAGTTCAATACAGAATATGAAAATGATAATAGTTATATTCAACCCTTACCTGGTTTCTTATCTGGTTACTGGTGGCTGGTGTCAGATATTTATGCTCCAGATACCAGGCTCTTTCATTGTAAATCAACTTGGTTCCATATAGCAGACAGAACTAAAAAGTAGAAAGGAGCATATTGAGTAAACTTCCCACATGCAGAAGGAAGAATTATTTACAGTGCTGTATGAAAATATTGTATTGGTGGTTAAGCACATCAATAAACAGTATAAAAGTTAAACAAGATGTATACTGACACAGTTCTATGTTGCCTATACACACTTGTTGTATATAATGTTGTGTATCTGGCCCATGTATGTGAATCTGAAGAAAGCATTGTGTTACTTATGAGACTGCAAGACTTTTATTCAGAATGAAGCTTCTGTAACTAGTGTGATGCAAGACAGAGAAGTTCCACCCTTTTAAGATAGCAATTGTTAATAAATGCATGGTTCAATCCGAATGCTGAACATATTTTGCATATTTCTTTACAGATATATATTTCACCATAAACATACACAGACCTGGATAATATTGCTAAACAATGGGCTTACAAGCTCTTCAAAAATAAACAGGTGGAATAAAGTTTGCAAAAGAGCCAGCTTATTTCTACATTTAATTATCTATACCGATTGTCCCATATTTCCGTACCTAATAAAATTCTAAAATGGATCTGTAATTGTAGTGGGTTAACATCAAGTCACCAATCAAAGTCTTGGGTCGGGGTCAAACAGGAGTCTTCCACTCTCCCCAGACAACACTCAAGACCACACTGAATTTGAGCTCTTAACTATGTTCAAACTCCTCCCGACTCCCAGGAGGTTAACCCTTTCCTCCAATGTGGCAGTTTCTTGCCCTGCCACAGTTATGGATCCTCAATAAAAGCAAGTCTTATTATTTTACTTTCCTGGTACTAAAGACATTTATCATTTGCCATATTGGACATGGTTTACTATTTTGCCCCCTCCACTTCCATCTCACAGAGCAACAAAAGTAGTACAGAAACATAAACTATCAAAAAGAAGTACAAAATAATATCAGAATCACAGAAAACATGATAGTTACATGAGACATATATAGTAAGACATCACAGTTAATCAATATTACAGCATATCACAGCATTAAAGCATTGCTGCCAATATTTTATTACAAAACCTTGTAACTCTTTGCCACATCTTTATCTTGCCAGATTTATTACTTCCCAGCCTGAAAACATGACATGATTATAAACAGTGGTCGAAGTGGAAATTTAAAAGTGGCGGTATGGAAAATGTAAGTGAATGAAATTTTACAATGAAGGCAGTAGGAGTGGTGATCTGGCATACCACTGTATACCAGCCTATTTGGAACACTGATTATAAGGAATCAATAGAATTTCAAACTGTTTATATTAAAACTTATCTTGTACAGTATATAGAATAATATATGTAGCCCTACCACTGAACTGTGTTCTTTATCACATCTCTCAAAAGACAAAAAAACATATATATATAGTTCTCCTGTTAAGGTATATATATTAGTGCAATGTATACGGTCTCACCCATAGTTTAATTCTAACTTCTATTATAAGCCCACTACCTTATTTATATCAGAGCTATGTAACCAGTGATCCTCAGTCTAAAGGGCGGTGCTGATAGTACTCCCACTGTGAAGCCAAGTGCTTCTTACATGGAAACAAGAGGTTTCATGAGTTGCATTTGTTGCTACTGCTACAAAATGAAGCTACATAGATGCTATATGAAACTTCTGTGGCTTCACTACATGAAATCATTGTGGTTTTGTTGCTTTATGTAACCGATTTTCTGAATTTTATTGGATTAAATAGTGCTGCTTCCCCTCACAGGGTGTTCTGCAAGTGTGAGGAGAACACTGCTCGTCACATGTAAAGGAGTATGGCACAGGGCTGTATTTTTCGGCCTGGGGACTAAGGCTGGTGGGCATGAGGGCTGAATAAGGTAGGTATGTGGGACGTTAATCTGTCCATATGCTGTGGTCATGAAATTCTTCTGGACTCAGGCCGCTTTTGGAGGGAATGGTATTGTCGTGGGCATGAGGCTGTTAACATTAACAAATGTGTTAGGGAAAAGACTGTTATGCTGAGCAAAGGCCTGCATATGTTATGCATGAAGCTTATGCTGGGCCCAAGGCTGCAATGGACATAGGACAGTGATGGGCAGGACTTAATCTTAATTTTGTCACAAGGCTGTATGTGGGGGAATGAGGCATAGGACAGTAATGGTGTGTATAAGATTGTGGCCGTTAGTCTGGGGCATGTGACTGTATGGGGTCAGCATGAGGCTGTAATGCTGTTAATAGGGTTGCGATGGTAGGTATAAGATTGTGGTGGGCATGAGGCTGTTATGCAGGCACTAAGCGCTACATTTGGAGGCATGGGATTACATATTGAGGGTATTAAGCGGTTAGCCAGAGCTCAGGGCTGAATGTTGTTGGCAGGGATTTCCTCTGCAGAGCATCTACCGGTTTGTTATACAGAACATCCTAGATATTTACTATTTTGTTATGCAATGTAAAGCACAATAATTGTGTTATTTTGGACGGTACCATGCATGCTATTTTCACAATCCTACGCCTTCCATCACTGTGCTATCCGGCTATACAAAACATAATTTGTCCATAATATCCAAGAAGACATTAGACAGCACTTGTCTATATATAAGAAATGAAAATAACAAATAAAACACTTACAAAACACTTCATTAGAGGCTCTGACTGTGGGGATGATTCTTACATGTAATACATATAAGTCTCCATTTACACTACATGCAAACTGGCCAGATAAAGTGTAACAGTAGATTTTTTCTTAGAACTATTGCATAATATAATAGCTTTTACATTTCTCTTTTATCTTGAAAAATTCAACTTGAATCAGAAAACGTGCAACCTCATCGCGCATTCCTAGATAAAACCAGAAGAGTGAATCACTTCCTTCTGTTTGATCACAGCCTGGCAGGGGCTAAATATGTATTTATACAGCAGTGAAATACAAAGAAATGGCATCTGGGAGTGTGGCACTTCGTAATATACTTCAAAGCAGAAAATGTGAGGTTCTGGGATAAAGTCCCAGTTTATGGTTAAATCAACCAAAGCTGATCTGAAAGATTCACTAAGCGATGATATGAAAGACAAATCCATTGTTACTCTACCAGGGTGGGGGAAATTATTTCATCCTGGCACAGAGTTTACAATAACTCATATTTAAAGTAACAGCATCTACCATTTCATGCAATATTCAAACATGGGCAATATCATGAGTAAATTAGGTAGTCCATAATTTGCATGAAACATTGTATATATCAATAAATAATAGCTGCCATTGGCTCTCAGTCACCCCTTTTATGGGCAACTAATGGACCAATAAGTTTGTGGGGGGCTGGCTTAGCCTCACCTATAATCCGGCTGTGCACATCCCTAGTGCAGGTGGTGCCACAGGTCCCTACAGCTCTATAATAATCTGCCACTGAGTGCGTTCACATGATCCAGTTCTCCTCAATAGAGTGGAATAGAATGTTCCTATTTACAGAGTCCTTCCTCCTATGCTGTGAAGTCTTGGGGGAAGTGGGGACTGTTTAAAAGCAAACTGTTGGGAGACCCCTTACAAAACTGTGTCAGCATCACACACCGGTTCTATGGATTTGGCAAATCCATATGTATCGTTTTTTGGTCACATACAGGTTTCAAAATGTTGCAAAATAATTTTTCCCCACAGGAAAGAGATAGTATTTCTAGTGGTCTTTTTTTCACTCAATAGTTTCTCAAAAGAAAGAAAAGAAAAATAAACCATCAACACCTAAAGCCATGCAGCCCTGGGCCAATGGGATCTGCTTATGACAAATCCACAGTTCCAAAACCATTATTCTGATATAAACAGTCTAAAGTCAAATTCAATGGCTTTTCAATAGCTCATATGATCTATTCTTTGGAAATAAGCAATGGAGAAAATATCAAACTAGAGCCAGTGAATAGAAATGGAAAATAACTTTAATGACAACTGTAGGGATTTATATAGAAAATATGTAAAAACACAGTTGAAATTTAGGAACTCACAGAGATCCTTTGCAGAAATTCAATGACAAATTGTAGAGATTTGAGAACAAATGGGAATTATATGAACATCATGTAACTATAACAGATATTGGGAGGGCAGAACCATTTTCACTGCAGTGGGTTGTTCTCTGATCACTGTGATATTTGTTATCCGAGTAATCATGTGTAGTCGTATGGGGCAGCACATTTAAACAGGGCAAAAGACGGAACAGAAGGACAAGCTGCAATCCCATGAAAAATTGTCTGTAAGACGCACTTCTTTTCCATCAAGCTCTTAGTAATCATTTAAAGTGTCATAACTGCAATAACAATGTCAGTCACATGACACATCTTTGCACACAAATGATGTAGCGAGCAGAGAGCATGCATGTTCACAGCATAACTCGTCCCTCGTCCTTTGCCATCATGCACATGGAGGGAGGGCTCACATCAGGTAACCCTCTCGTTGGGATCCAACTTGAGTGCTGAAACGCAAATGCTTTCCAGATGAGAGACTTTGCCTTGGGGTGGCAGCCATATATGAAGACAGTTATAGGAAGACAGCCACACATTCATGTTAACAAGATAAAACACTTGATGCTTAAGTCATTTAAAACTGTGTAGAAATGTAGCTTTATGACACACACAGAAGCAATACAACTGAATAGTTAAACTAAATAGCCCATGACACATTTTCTTAACATAGAGGAATAATTAACAGAAAATACAGCATAATTGCAGAAATCTTTTTTAGGGTATGTGTGGGGGAGATATAGTGGCTAAAGTTTATTTGCTGAGCTAAAAGACAAGTATAGTCATGTGATATTCTCAGAATTGCCTTGATTTTTATGCTCTGCAGAATGTACAGTATTGTACTTCTTCCATTAAGACGTACATATAAACCCTACATTTACTCAGGTTTCACTTCTAACCAATTAACTGTAATTAATTGGCCATTGACGTGGTTTTTCTTGAAAATACAATGCTTCCTTACTAATTTTGAAAGGTGGATTTATCATTTCAAAAAGCAAACAGGATGCGCCTTACTTCCAAGAAATTAAATACCTCAACTATTATTTTAGTTCTTGTTATTTGTTTCATTTTTGCAGTCTATCCACACATTAGATGTTTTCTGCCCAAAAGTGGTGGTGCTATGTGGGCTGATAGCGGAGGACAGAAAAAAAAATGTAAAAACTATTCGCAAATGAAGATAATTGTAATTTGGAGTAAATACAAAAATGTCAACAGATCAAAGCTAAATATGTTATAGAGAACAATCACATTTGACTTTTTATATAGAAAACATGTTCCTTCCATGAAACAGATCATTATGTTAAACATCCTGAATTCTGAAACCTTTCTACACTATACAAACATGAATGCTTTGTGTAGCTGTTTCATATAAAGTTTGTGCTTTACCTTTCACATTTCAAAAACCAGTAAAACTAAAATCTACTAGGACAACTGACATACCACATAAAAATAATAATGTTCATCTGCACAAATATCAGTTTTATGTATGCATGGAAATAATATTTAAAAATATATCCACTCTAACGAAAATTGAGAATTATACTCACGGTTAATTATCTTTCCTTCAGATACTTCATGGCAGCCCTTACAATTAGTTAATCTCTGATCAGCTAGTGTAGACAGGAAGAATTTTGCCCCACCTGGCCCCTATATAAGGCAGCTCCTCCTCTTCCTCAGTGTCTTTCGTAACTTCCCAAGCTGTCCTATAACATAACTATCAGATCAAGGGTGGGAAAATAAAGGGCTGCCATGGAGTATCTCAAGGAAAGGAAATTAACCGTGAGTATAATTCTCAATTTTCCTTTCCCTACTCCATGGCAGCCCTTACAATGGGACATACCAAACAAGTACAATAAATCGGGAGGGCAATAAAACCAAAGCCTTATTAAGGTCAAACAGAAAATTTATTCACAGCGCTTGCTGGAAAATCTTTCTCCCAAACTGTGTCTCCTTAGAGACTGAAACATCAAGAAGATAATGCTTAGAAAAAGTGTGCATAGACGACCATCCTGCTGCTTTACAGATGTCGGTTGGCGATGCATGGGTTCTATGTGCCCAAGAGGTCGCTACCGCCCTAGTTGAATGTGCCTTCAGTATCCTAGGTACTTCATGCCCTTTCTCCCTGTAGGACTGTGCAATCACTTCTCTAATCCACTTTACCAATGTCGGTTTGGAAGGGGCATGTCCCTTGCGAGGACCTTCAGGAAGTACAAATAGTTGCTTTATCTTCCTAAGATTTTTTGTCTTGATAACGTAATCAGATATAGCTCTCACCACATCTAGAGTATGGAGACGTGTTTCGTCACTATTAGTGGGATGAGGGTAGAGAGATGGCAGAATCAATTATTGATTGATGTGAAAGGAAGACACGACCTTGGGTAGATACTCCGGATTTGTCCATAAAATTACTTCATCTTCATAGATATTCAGGAAGGGTTCTTCACACCATAATGCATGTATGTCCCCTATTCGACGAGCCAAAGTGAGTGCCACCAGAAAGAGCACCTTCAGAGTCAGCCACCCAAGAGATATGTCTTGCAAGGCTTCAAAAGAATAAGCTGTTAAGGCGTACAAGACAATTTTAAGGTCCCAAGGGGCTAAGAATGTTTTCAGCCTCGGTCGTAACCTCTTCAGTGCCTGAAAAAACTGGAAGACGAAACCCTGAGATGATAGCTTGATATCAAGAAATATGCTAAGAGCAGATACTTGCACCAATAACGTAGCGGGTGCTAGTCCTTTAAAAAAACCATCTTTCAGAAACTCTAACACATCCAGCACACTGGCAGACATGGGATCCTTCGCCATGTTCCTTGCCCAACAAATGAATTTTTTCCAAATTCTGTAACAAATCATAGGGGAATTCTTTTTCCTGGCCAGAATTAGAATGTCTATTACTTCATCCGAGATACCTTTGGATTTCAGCAATCGCCGCTCAGTCTCCACGCCATCAAACCAAGGAAGTCTGGATTTGGATGCAGAACTGGACCATCATGTATGAGGTCCAGCCTGACCAGTAATGGTCAGCGAACCAAGGGCGCCGTGGCTATCACCTCCACCTTTTCTTTCTTATTTTCCCGAGTACCTGAGGGATGACTGGAAAGGGAGGAAACACATACCCCAGCTTGAAGTTCCACTTCATTGACAGGGCATCTATCCCCAAGGCCCTGTTGTCTCTGTGATGGGAGTAGAAGAGGGGTTCATTGCTATTGTTTCCTGTGGCCATCAGGTCTATCTGTGGCGTTCCAAATCTGCGTTGTATAAGTTGAAAAACTTCTTTGTGCAGCTCCCACTCTCCTGGGTGGATTTGGTGTCTGCTTAAGTAGTCTGCAACTATGTTGTCTTTGCCTGCTACGTGAAGGGCTGAGAGAGATTTTAAGTTCACCTCTGCCCATTCCATTAATGTGGTTATTTCGGCCAACATTGCCCTGCTCTTGGTACCACCTTGCTTGTTTATGACGGCTACCACAGTCCTGTTGTCGGAGAACACTCGTATATGCTTAGTTCATAGGTAGGGCTGGAAGTACTGGATCGCATGCCAGACCGCTCTCATCTCCAAGATGTTTCCCTGAAGAAATCTCTCTTCGTCTCGCCAAGTGCCCTGTGTGACCATATCTTGCATGTGAGCACCCCAGCCTACTGAACTGGCGCCTGTGGTAAGGACACATCAGTCTGTTTCCGAGAGAGTCACACCTTGCTTTCTCAGGCCTGGGAGCTGCCACCAACATAAGGACTGTCTTGCCGGTCTTGAGAGGTTGATTTTGGAGTCTAGAGACCCCAATGTACGATCCCATTGCGTAAAGAGGTCTGCTTGAAGATCTCTCATATGCCATCTTGCCCACAGGAGGATTCCTATTGTTGCGAAAAACATTCCTAGGAGGCACAGACATGTTCGCGCTGACACACGAGGTTGAATTTGAACTTGGTGTGCTAAGGACTGGATTTTGCCCATCCTTTCTTGAGAGAGGCAGACTTTGGTCTGTTCTTGTATTTATTTGCACTCCTAGAAACACAAGCTGCTGTGACGGTGTCAGATGGCTTTTTGATACATTGACTAACCAACCGTGCTGTGGCAGAAGCTGGATTATTTGGGCTGTAACTACCAAGGCTGCTCCGTTTGACTTTGCCGAAATTAGGATATTGTCCAGATATGGCCACAAAGTCACTCCTCTTTCCCCGAGTGCCGCTATGAGAACTATAAGGACCTTGATGAATGTTCTTGGAGACGTGGAAGTGACGACCTTGAATGCAAAATCTCAGAAACTGCTGGTGACTGAATGTAATCGGGATAGGAAAATATGCATCCTTTAACTCTATTGCCAACAGAAAATCTTCTGTTTCTACTGTTTTGAGAATTGAATTGATAGATTTCATCCAGAAATGTTTTGCTCGCACATAGCTGTTGAGCTCCCTTAAATCTAGTACTATCCTGAAGGCACCTGATGGTTTTTGGACCAGGAACAGTCTGGAATAAAACCCCTTGTTTTTCCTGACTTGACGGTACTGGTACGATAGCTTTTGTTTTCAGCAGGCCTCTTAGGCTTTCCTGCAGTGCTTGCGGTTCTAGGAAGGAAGAAGGAATTCTTGACTGAATAAACTTGTTCCCTACAGGGTAGGTATGGAATTCTATGGCATAGCCCTTGGTGACTATCTCCTGGACTCACTTGTCTTGTGTGGTCTGAATCCAAACTTTTGCAAAGCATGATATCCTGCTGCCCACTGGAGCTAGTGGAGACTGGATCAGTAGATAGTCATTGGGATCTTTGCTGTCCTTGTTTCCCACTTTTTGGTCTGAAGGGCCGAAAGGACTGTCTTGCCATATTAACCTGATGCCTAGAATATTGTGTCCCTGGCCTATAGGCACGGGCCTCCTTGAACTGTTGTATTGGAGAATAAGAGAGAAAATGTCTCACCTTTCTGTCTTGTGGTAGACGATTAGCATTGCTACTTGCAAGCCTCTGCGTTAGATTATCCAGTTTTGCACCAAACAAGAAACTGCCTTCATATGGAAGCATTGTCAGACGGCTTTTAGATTGATGATCTGCCGCCCACGGACGTAGCCAGAGCGCCTTTCTTGTTACAACTGCCGAGGTCATGCTCCTGGAAGAGAAAACAATCGTATACAACAAAGCTTCACACAGGAAATCAATGCTTTTCTGCATAACCTCTAAGGATTTAAGAAGATACAGTCTGTTTATCTGATCCTAAATGTCTGTATGTAGAGTACTAGCCCACAGCCTCAGGGTTTTAGCTACCGAAGCCATGGCTATCCCAGACTTTAGAGTTATGCCTGAGGAGATGTGTAATTTCCTGAAGGAAGTCTCCATTCTCCTATCCATAGCATCTTTAAATGGACCCCCATCATCCCACGGGAGAGTGGTCTTTGAGGATAAGCCAGCTATGGCTGAATCCACCTTAGGCACCGCACACCATTTCAGAACATCTTCATCCTGAAAAGGGTACATACGATTTAGTCTCCCCATGTTAGGATGACTCTTGTCTAAGGCCTGACATTCTTTAGCAATCAAGTCTTTAACCACTTTATGCGTATGGAACACTCTAGACTTTACTTGGTGCTCTGAAAACAATGCATCCTGTAGTTTAATTGGTACAGTTGGCTCCTCAATACCTAAAGACTTGTTAATATGCTTAAGTATAATATTCTGAGTATCCAAGTTAAACATCCTGGGATCCTCTTTCACTTCATCCTCACTATCTGACTCCGAATTCCATTCCTGAGCAGAACTAAATTTTTCAGAGGATGGCCCTGGCCTTATTTCCTCCATATCCTCTGCTATAGGGATCCTGTCCCTTATCATTCTCTGTTCTGGGGCCTGATACTCTTGCATCGCTTTAACCATCCATGAAAAGAACTGCTTAAATTGTTCAGGGGGGCCAGGCTCCTCTACCGTTTCTGGGGTGCATGACACACAACGGATCAGTACAATCTTTCGGTAAACTGCCATCACAAGCTGCACATACACGATTCTTCAGTTTATATTTCCTTTTTCCCTGTTCAAGATCCACAGAGGTACTGTAAACAATAGAACAAAGGAACTAAGTAACCTATCCTAAAAGTACACAAAAAACCTTACTAAGGGCTTGGTTTACCTTGGGGTATCCTTCAGCTTTTTTGGGGCGGGCTAGTGGCCCATAGTGCACTTATCCAGGTAACTGCTAGGCCCTGCAGCACCAAACACCAAGCCAATACTGAGCCTCATAAATGGGCTGCAGCTGCTCAACACAGTGCCTGCTTTTGCCCTCATCCAAGTGAGCCTTTAGCAGATTAACTACCTCACCTGTTTCAATCCTGACAGGTGAAGTAAACGAGGAATAGCGCTGCCGGGCAACCGACAGCGCACTGCGCATGTTCGTCTCCTCATGCACGCGTCCTCCACGTGTACATCCGCCGGCAGACTCTCAAACGCAAGTGAGAGGGAGACTGGGCCCGGCACTTGCCCAACTGAACTGATACAGAACAGCCAGAAGAGGAAAGCCACAATATCTCTTTGAGGTAAGCCCCCTCGAATAAAATAAAAAATAAAAAACACTACACTACCCTGTCTTACACACGCTGAGACAGGAAGAAAAGACACTGAGGAAGAGGAGGAGCTGCCTTATATAGGGGCCAGGTGGGACAAAATTATTCCTGTCTACACTAGCTGATCAGGGATTAACCCATTGTAAGGGCTGCCATGGAGTAGGCAAAGGAAAATATGGTCAATTTATGTCCCAAGTTTTCTAAGGACGCCTTCTCTGGATTCCACTACAATGTTAATGTCCTTTTATGTACACACTGTAACTTTCATACTTAATATTTTATATGCCTTTTATTGTTTGACCATTCAAAGAAAGAATTTTAAAGAAAAAAATGATCCACTCTAACCATAAATTAGATGGTAAAACACGCCACCGGGGTCTCTGTAATTGTCAATTTTCCAGCCAGAGAAGGTTGGTAAACAGAAGAATGTTTAATTCCTGTGTCCTGACACTTTGTGGGAGATTCAATTCAGTGCGATGTGTCACCAGATCTTTCAGGGAGACACATTACGGAGATGTTCTGGCTGGAATCTACCGTAATGGCTGGCAATGTGCAGCCAGACGTTTGAATTCCCCCTTTGTGTTTAGAGCTTGGCTGCCGAGAATCCTGCTCTCAATACAAGACGGCATTGAGATGTTGTGAATTGACTAAGTGATCATTAGAGACGATGGTAAAGGGATTATCTTTAGTGTCACCAAGAGGGAGCACGGACCCCGGTCAGTGGAGGGGAAATGTGTGTACAACAATTTTTATTTTTATTTTTTTTTAAACATAATTTTTATTGGAAATTTTTTCAAGTTTTAACAGCATTTAGGTTAGGACATAAATCGCTCAATCAGTATACAAAGTTATTAAGAACTTTTGCTATAATAATATAAGACATCAACATTAGAAATAAAGGGATGAAGTAGGGGCAATGTACAAGAAAAGAGAAAGAGAAGAGGGGGAAAATACAACAATTTTTTGTTATCTGAAATGTGTGTACAGTCTGCCGTGTATGAACGCACAAACTAATAGGAAGATGCTAGCTGTACTATCGGCATGTGCAACCACCTGTCTTCATTTTCTTTAATTGCATCATAGATAGCTTATGCAGTCTCCTTGCCGTCTTATGGTCTCGGCTACCCCTCTTGGTTATTAAGTGTTGGAAGAAATAATAGCAAGACGAAAGATGAAATGAGAAACTATTTCCTGTGTTAAAAAACACATTTATGCGTTTACAATTTTGGAGAAGTATGCTGCTTTGGGAACTTTTGGCAGCCACAAGTCTAACAAGAGGGGGAAGGGGGGGTTATTGTTATTATGACAAAGGATGCATATCAGTATGAATATAGAAACATCTGATTAGATGCAGAACACTATATTAAAATGAAACAATCCCATAATCCAGAACAATAATTCACTGAAAAACAATGGCAAAAATGTTCTAATGCCCAACCATTTACTAAATCACTAAATAGGAACTTAATTTCCTGTTCAACAAACAGCCAAGAATTCCAATTGTTCACCAGATCTCAAAAATTCACAAGAATCATATTAACCCTGGGTCGCTGCATCATTTCAGAAATAAAATCACTGAGCTCAAATTCATACCTCCCAACCAGGGGCAGGCGGGGCTGGGGGGCATTTGCCACTCAGGCCATTCCCCTAATGGGCTACCTTGGGCTGGGTCATCTGCATTTTTATTCCTTTAAAATGTTCCTAATAGGTTGCTGAGTGGATTCTTGCCGCCCCCCTCCCCCAAGCTAAAATTTGCCAGCCCTCCCCTGCTCCCAACTGTCCCAATTTTAGTGGGACATCCCGATTTGGGAGCTGTAAAAAGAGTGGGGCTTAACCAAAAGTGGGTGGACCTTTACCAGAATTTGTGCATTTTGTGGGTAGAGTTTAGCCAGAGCAGAGGTAAGGATTATTGTGTCCTGATTTTGTGATTCTAACTGTTGGGAGGTATGCAAATTTATCAAAATATCTGGTCTCCTTTTTAAAACTCATTGTAATGGGACAGTATTCCTTTGTGAAGGATTGCAAAGACGTTATGAACCTTCTGAAAACATTCCATGACAACTAAATTTTATCTTGTTTACATGATATATTAAATTGCTTTATAGAGTCATTAAACATTATCAATGTTTGTTAGAAAGAGAATGACTTTTATACAAGAACACTTTTTTCTACTACAGAAATGATTGTTTTTCTTGGAGTGTATGGAATATATCTTATTCTGTAATTATTTTAAAAATGAAACCCATTTTTAAATGTCTATTACATAAGTTTCATTTTATATTTGGCACACCATATTACATCAGCACTTTAAAGTCGATAACCCCATATAGCACAAAGATGCATGTGTTTCCTTCCTCAATAATGTTTTAGTTTGTAATTAATATTTTTTTTGCACTAATTGTTAATGCTATATCTCTCTATATCTACCCATATCTGTATCTATATATCCATCCAATGTGACCCCAACCCCCCTTTTAGATTTAGAAAACGGAAAAGACAAGAACTTGTATGTCATCCACCATAGCACCACTTTACAATTACACAAAAATAACTATTACGCTGCTTGTTTTGGAGGACATAAAGAAACAAGACGTTTATTTCAACTGTTCACTGATTTCTTTTTTTTTCTCTCTCCTGGAGAAAAAGCAGAAGAACTCAATTGAGAACATTTTCAGTGTTTGTTTTAACCCTGCGTCATTGTGGTGAAAAGTTACACGGACTTTGAGGTGGGTCATTATGACACGGGTATATTTTATGCCTGATTTTGAAATTTTAAAGGAGGATTTTTAGAAGATTATTAGTATATTTGGAATAATGAACTATTGAATGAGGTCATTTTGGTTATTAAAGAAAAAAGTCACAAAACTAAATTTGACAACTTCTATGTTATTGCTAATATCTTAACAAAAAATAAATTTTTCATCTAAAATTAAACTTTTTGGGTGACTTAAGTATGAGATCTTTCTTTGAAAATGAAAACAATGCAAAAACAAAATCAGTCTCACAACTAATCAGTTTCAATACAGTTACAATACAAAAGTTGCTAAATCAACTTATAGGTTCATAGTAGTTACTTGAAAGGGTGGGGTTATCCAGTTAGGAACAAATACAGAGAAAGATTCCCCAGCACACTGCTATAGCCAATAAAAGAGCTGCTATTTCTACTTGTTCATAAAAAGGCAGAATTCTCAGTTACACACATTTGCAAATGTATGGTAAGAACTAGTCAGTTTCACCCAGCTTATCACTACAACCACTGCAATATGAAATCAGGTGTTACGGGCATTTAAATTTGTAACAAAACTGAACTCATTACTGGCATTGTGAATATCCTATAGATTGAAACCTGTAAGCAGGGCCCTTTCACCGCTTTGTCTCTCTGTTAATGCCCAGTATTGTTTTTTTACTGTATGTGCCCACAAATGTACAGCGTTATGGAGTAGATAAATAAATGTTGATACTAATAATGTTAATAATAATAGCTTCTGGGGGAATATTTACTAAACTGCAGGTTGCCTATAGCTACCAATCAGATTCTAGCTGTCATTTTGTAGAATGCACTTAATAAATGATAACTAGAATCTGATTGGTTGCTATAGGCAACATCTCCACTTTTTTAAACCCGCAGTTTAGTAAATATAGTCCCTGAAGTGTTTTATAAAACATGACTTCCCTTGCTAAAAATAAAACAATTTAATTAGCGATGCCATAGTATCCGAAGATGTGTTATGTTCATTTTATTCTAGGACATTAATTTTCAGTCCTCTTTTCCCAGTGAATTGCCCACCCCACCCCCTCCCGTTTTCCTTTTCTTCATCATAATATAAATAATTACAGTCTATTGATCTACAGCAGGGGTGGCCAACCAATCAGATACGGAGAGCCCAAAAATATCTATAGGTACTGCAAAGAGCCAACTTTACATGTGTGTGCATATACATATACCCAGTATAAATATGTGCATACATACCGTACACACATACACTGAAAATATAACTATATAATTTAAAATATCTTGCTAAGCAAAAAAACTAATTATCAACACATTGTCAAAATGTTCAGAATAATCATAAAATCCTCCCCACGTGCCAGTAGATCTCACCACATGCCCGTTAAATGCCATCAGACCTCCACATGTGCCATTAGATCTACTCAAATTGCCCATTCATGGCATCAGCCATCAACACATGCCCTTTAAATACTCATCAACCTCCCCACTTGCTATCAGATCTACCCAAATTCTCCATACATGCCATGAGACCTCCCCATATGCCCATTCATTTTCCCACATGCCATCAGAAATACCCAAATTCCCCATACATGCCATCAGAGCTCCCATATACTCCATACATGCCAATCAACCTCCCCACATGCCTAAAGACCTACACACATTCCATCACATCTCCTTACATGCCCATCAGCCTCTTCACATGCCATTAGATCTCACATGCCCCTTACTTGCCTGCACAGAGTAAGGAGGAAGAGTACACTTCACTCTCCTCCTTCTTCCCTGACTGGATTGTCTGACACTGTGACCTCCCTGCATTGTTCAGATGAACTCACAAGATGCGGCTGCTCTCGGTCAGTCTAGTAGCTGAATATTTTGCAATCTACCCCTGTCGGCGCCTGGACAACTATACTTTGTTGATGTTCCTGGCCATGAGCCACATTTCAAAGCTCAAAGAGCCACATGTTACTATAGAGGCACAGATTGGCCACCACTGCTCTACAGTCTCCTTGATTTATGATAATCTTGTATTTTACTTATATTTTTAAACAGCCGTTATCTAATCTGTATTGTTACTCTATAAAAATGTTAAAAAAACATAAAACAAAAACACCGTAACATGAACAACCATACGTAAAATGATCACTTTAACTGACATAATATTATACACATTTCAAGACCAGCCCATCTGTACAGGATTCAGAAACATACAGACAATATAAAGTAATATGTTTTAGATCATGCTCAACTTCCTACAAATTCTTATGGTTATTGGCACAAAGAATTTCAACCAAATGGCATTTGGCTATGTTGTAAATACTGGAAGAACACTTGTCTAAGATTTATGCCCTTCTGAGGCCAAAAACATTAAAAACTGTTTGCCATTCTTAGCATACGTATGTAGAAACCAATAATCTAATAGTCCAAAGAATGAGTAACTACAAAATAATGAGTCTCCATAAATTCACTGTCTCTTAGGCCATCATTGCACGTGCAATAGAGACTAAATGGCTTCAAAGATGCACAGAAAATGACAAGCCACAGTAGTAATTGATAAACAAAGACTTAGGGCCTGATGCTGAGTTAGGAACAAACCAAAAAAGGAGCAATTTGAAGCTTGGCAAAAAGTTGCATTGGAGGGGAGGTAAATTTAAAATGTGGGGACAGATTTATAGTTTGGATAAGGCATGTCCTAGGTCAACTTTAAAGGTCAGTGTAAAAATAAAGCTATCAAGTATTTGTGTGCACTGAGAGACAGAGGGAGGTTCTGGAGCAGGAAAAAAGTATCGGGGCCAAGGCCTGCCTGTGTAGTGGGAGGAGCCATCAACCTGGTGTGGACACGCCCTTTTCAGGGGCTATGGACTGATCCCCATCCATAGCCCATCCGGGGCCCGGATTTCTACTTGGCAGATCTATTTGTGGGCTACATGAAAAAGCAGATAGTATTTTCCTTGCTGAAAAAAAATTAACTTGCACCCCTTGTATTGCAACATGGATTGTCCAGGAGCAAATTTACTCCTATTTTTGCTTTTGCTCCTAACTCAGCATCAGACCCTTAGTGTTCCTTTAAGAGTGCACTCAAGGGTCACACCCCTGATGAAGTTGTGCAACGAAACTCGTCGGGTGATCTCTTGCACACTATATCCATTCATTGTATAGACTGTCTACTTGACGATTGCATACAGTTGTATCAAAGTCTCAATATAGAGAGAGACAAAATCCAGGTCTTGGAGCACACAGGTGCTGTGATGGAGTATGGCCCTTTTCAATATGCTGAGATGAAAGATAATGTTTCTGAGAGAGAGCCAGATACCGATTTATTTGGATTTGCAAAAAGACTGTGGTACAGTGCCCTAACATGGAAGATATAATTAAAACCTTGCTACAGGTAACTTGACTCAGCAGGCAGCTACCAAGACTACGTAGTAGTCTGCTAAAACAGCTCAACAGATCAACAGAAAATGATCAGGGTGCAGCAGTTAGCTATTGAGAAATGCTAAAGGCAACAGCAGGTGGATATTGAGGAGCCCCAGTGGCAACAGCACCAAGACCATGAAGTCTTCAGTAAAAAGATAGTGAGCTCTGTTCAAAGGGGAGCTCACAAGGTCTCTTTCAGTGAGGAAGGAAAGTCTGAGGAGCAAGTCATGGAACTTCAGACTGGCGAAACAAGAAAAATAAATTGCTGAAACACGATTTGCAGTTACAGAAGTAGAATGATTGAGATAGCAGCCGCCTGTAAAGCACATGGGGAGAGAAATAAACAAGCTACAAGACAGTTTGAATACAGAGTGTGGAAAAGTTCAGGTAACTGCAAAGACAATGGCCCAACATAAAGTGAAACCGGATCATGACCTCCAGCAGCTTCAAGCTAAGATACAGAAACTTAAAGCAAATATATTTCTATTACAAGAGTCTAACGCTGAACTCAATGAGAAAAATGGGATGCTGCAGGCAGAAACAAAGTTGCTTGAGAAAGATGAAAGCTCTGGAAGGCTCAAACACAGCGGCTCACTGAAGAGACTGGAAAATTGGAAACGGATATTGCAAGGTTAAATGCAGCCCAGAATAGAAGTCAAAGTGTAATTGCAAAAGAAGCCCCAAAAATAAGGAATGAAAAGAAAAATCTCCAGAAAGAGCTTGATGCCAAAGTTGCAGATATATAAGGGAAAATTGGGAGCATAACGTAGGTTGAAACAATTGGAGGGCGATACAAGACCCAGTATGAATAGTTAAAGAGTCAGCATGATAAGTTGGTTCCTGAGACTTCCCCAGTCTGACTGTTCGGCCAGAGATGCCTCATTGCACTGTTCAGCAAGAGAGGCTTCATGCCTCTGTTCGGTCTGAGGTGTTTTATACCACTGCCAAGTCCAGGCTCTTTTTCAAGTTAGGTGCTCAGTCTGAGTCCCCAGAAATAACAGAGCAGACCGTGAATATTACCGACCTGTCTTTGCAGTAGTTGGAGGGCTGGTAGAATCAGCTGCATCAGGAAGTTGAGTTTATATCCTCGTCTATTGCTCAGGTGACCAAGTATGTGTCATCAGAGGAACTGATGAGTGTACAACACCGGCCCCTTGGTGTGCCACAATAATATCAGTAATATTAACAGTAATATTAGGTAAGACTGTTCCGTGGAAAGAAGGGTGCTGGGCAGTTAAGATAACTTAAGAATGGATAAACTGTTGGCACTGGGCCTGGAGACTGGTTAGTGAGGCCTGGAAGGCCACCACCACACAAAAGACTTGACAATTATGTACTTAAATGTTTTAGGTGTGGTATGCCAGGAGATGTTATTGCTAATTGTTCAAGAACCCATGCAATGTGATGTTGCCTATGAATGTCTAAAAACATCTTTCTTTTCATGAATGATGAGGATCAGAATGAGGTACCTCCTACTGGAGAAGGAGAAACTACACAGAATTGATGGTATGCCTAACCGTGAGGTGAGGACGAAACTGTTTGCGTCAGAACAGTTCAAAGAACCCACCCTAATAATAGAGAAAGTGTGAAAATTATTAATGGTGAGGCAGTAGAACCTGGTGATAGGCTGTTGTACCCTTAACATGGCAATAAACCAGGGATTGTTGTATCAGGCGTTCAAAAAAGTAAAGGACATTTTGGAACGCTTGATAGTTCCTGCACTGTATAGAAGAGCGTTGTTAGCCCGGGCTCATTGTTTTCTAACTGCAAAGCATCTAAGGGTAGAAAAACCCTCAGATATAATTTTACAGCAGTTTTTCTGGCCAGGGGTATGTGACAAAAGCACTTGGAAAGTGCTGAATGGCAGAGATATATGTCCCAGGCTTACTGCTTTGTGTAATTTAAAACCGAGGGATATTACTTATGTGTGTGGGAAAAGCTTCCCAAAATGTTTTTCTCACTTGTAGGAAAAATTAGTAAGGGTCCCTAGGGTTATGAATAGAGAGGAGGGGGTGGGCTTTATTCATCAGGCCTATTCCGGGTATTCTGGGCATCCAGCCTAAGTGTAGACTTATTTGCAACTACATCGGTGTGTGGGTGTTGAAAAAGCAGTTAGGACATGCAGTCTCCCAGATCTCGGGAGGGGGTGGAGAGACTCTGCAGATGGTGAGCAAATACCTCTATGTTTTGTAAGTGTGTGGGATCAAGTCCTTCACAGAAGAGAGGGTCTTCCTGTGTGTTTAGAACCCTAGACTTGTGTGATTTCTCTGCTGCTGTTCACTATCATCTACCCCAGGAAATAGCACATGTTCCCCTAATGCGGTTGCAATATAGATATTTGTATAACCATTAGGTTATATCTTTATCCAGTGCTGTCTCGGTCTTTTGGTAGTTAAATAACAATTTATCTGGTAATGTATTACATTTCAATGTTACTTTTTTGTTGCATATTAAGTTATTTTGAATATACAGCCTCTCCCAACTGCCAAAGAGAAAGGTTGAATATATGTTTACCTTTCCCTTTCCACCACAAAAATGCAATTGTGACGGCGCTGTGTAAAGAGTCATAATACAGAATATGGAAGTTTATTTTTTAGGAAGGAAACATGGAGACATTAAGACACACTACATTTGAATCTACATTGATCTTTAAATAGACTAAACAGATGTGTATTAGACATTGTGGGCCGAATTCATCAAGGAACGCAAAATGAATGTATTGTGCATTTTATTTTTTTTAAAATGCACGGAAATTGGGCATACGCACGACAGTATTCAACTAGAATTGTATCTGAAGAAACATCTCTTCTTGAATATGGGTCTTGGTACGCTCTGCCTATACGGCACATGTATTGAGACAGACAAAACGCACTGGAGGATACATACTTTTGTTCAATATAAAGACCCAGCAGAATGCACAGAAAAATAAATAAATCAATTATTGTCACTATATCTAATCATTAATGAAAAAGCTTTTTTTTCTCCATAAAAGACATCCAGATGTTATCAATGTCTACTGTACATAAAATGCATTTTTACAGTTGCTCCTGATTACAAACACACCTTCTAGCGTGCATACACTCGGCACTTACACCTGACCGCTGTTCTGCAGCTGGTGCAATGACACCAAAGAGATGCCCAGAGCTTGTACCGTACACTGACTATGAGCGTACGCCTCTTCCCCTCCCAGTTCTGCCTAAAAACGTAGGCTGTCAGGAGGGTCATTTACGTGTGAATATGAATTGTATTCCTTGATGTATGTATCGGTTTCACGCATGTGCAGAGAGGAAAAAGGCAAAACATGGCCCATATCGGCATTTACATTCTTTACTGAATCAGGTCCTGTTTATATAAATAAAACGGGTATCTTAATTTTGACTGTAATCTTTCAAATCTAATATGAGATTAGTTATTAGCTATTCAATTGGAATGGTTGCTAAAATAATAAGATTTTGTTCATATATGTAAATCAAATTTGTTTAAATGTTATGCATTCCACTTTCACAATCAACATTGCAAGTGTAGGTGGAGCCTGTTAACAGAGTTTAGACAAGGGAGCTGAGACAAAAGCAAACACCTATTGCTTTTGGCAAGATATACCTAAAAAACTACCTATGCCTTCTTTGATATTTGTACTTGGATATAAATAGTCAATGATCTTTGCTATTAGGATATCCTGCCTTCCAACAGTTTTTATGTTTTCTACAAAAAACTCCACACACATCACTTGCTCTATAATTTCTAATAGCATAACTATGAAAACATTGGCAAGTGCACAGACTCACCAATTTAAAACAAGACAGCTCATATAGGAAGGGGTAAAAAAACAAAGGCTTATATTTGATTGTGGAAATATATATAGTGCTGTAAAAAACATATAATTGTGATTATTCCAATCATATAGGCAGGACCACAACTGTACATCAGTTAACAGTAATATCAAAATGTTTAAATTAATTTGCAGAATGCACATAAATATGTAACATAACTGCCCAATGTGGCTCATTCACAGGGACAGTCGCGGATTTTGAATAGTTGACCCTGGAAATTTTGGATCCCTAGCAATGTCATTGGTATTTAAGTTGGCCAGATGTTCAGCAGTACCTCCCTTGTTTTGGTTGCTTAATGCACTTTTTCATGTAAGATTATGCTGTATGCTGAATAAATAGAAAAAAAAAATAACATTTTAGAACAAAATTGTGACCATGCCATTGGTCATGTCCTGTTAGGACAGTGTTCTATGTCTGTATTCAGTAAGGGTGTGCACCGGCCACTTTTAGTGTTTTGGGTTTTGGGTTCTGATTAGCTTGAGGTTTTGGGTTCTGATTTGTTTTGCCAAAACACCTGACGAAAGGTTTTGGTTCTGATTTGTTTTTAAAAAAGCAGTTTTGTGGGTTTTTTTTCACTCCTACGCTATTATTAACCTCAATAACATTCAATAACAATCATTTCCACTAATTTCCAGTCTATTCTGAACACCTCACAATATTGTTTTTAGGCCAAAAGGTTGCACCGAGGTAGCTTGAGCACATAATGCTAAAAAAAGAGGTACAAGATGGAATTGTTCTGGGCCCTCCCTCCCACCCCTCGCGAGACTTGGACGACAGAGCCTCGTTTTCAATTTTTTGCCCGCCGGAAATATCCGAACAGTGCTCGGATCCCGTTTGGATCCACACTGTTCGGGTGGGCTTGGATTAGCGGAATCCGAGCCCGCTCATCTCTAGTATTCAGAGACTTTTAAGATTTGCATAGTGCTCCACAGCAAAATTGGGCTTGGACAAATAAATATGGGTATGGTTTGTATGATGTGGGTATGGTTTTATCCAGAGACTGGAATGTATGTAAAATAATTTTAAAGTGCTGTAAATTATGTACTGTGCATTGCATTCCCATCCATAGTATACAGAGAGCATACTGATGACTATATAACAGAGCATTTTAGTGACCTCTATACAATACAGAATATAGATTGCTGGTAGCTAGCACAATGGAGATCCCAATATCTGCAATATCTGGTGACTACCTCCTAATATAGACCTTAGATCTCTGGTGGCCACCACAAAATGCAAATCTCATATCCATAATAACTAACACAATTCAGAACCAAGATCTTTGGTGCTAACCACAATTCAGATCTCAGCTGTCTACCAGAGCTTCCAGATATCTGTGGCTACCCTTTAATACAGACCCCTAGATATCTACTTGCCAACACAAATTGCAGACCACCAGATCTCTGGTGGCCACCACAAAATCCAGAACCACAGATCTCTGGTGGCCACCACAAAATCCAGAGCCCACATATCACTGGTAGCCTATACAAAATATAAATAACGGGCAACTAGTGGCTAACACAATTCATATCAATATCAGTGTCAGTAATAACCAACTGACCAGAGCCAGGAGCTAGTGCTGTACCTGTAATTACCAACTGCCAGAAGACCTAGTAGGTGTGTGCAGACATACCCCTGCCCATTGATATTTGCCCTGGAAAGTGTATTAAAATGTTAGCAAGTAATATTTTGTGTTTGCCTGGAGTCTGCATTACATGCCTCTTATATTCTTTTTTAAGCCAATGAGAACATTTACTAAGTTTCCTGGAATAAAGTCACGGTACCACCATATGTATATCAAGAGTGGTATGGGCAACTGGATGTACTCTGTGCAATGGGGGACCATATGTCCCATGGACAGCATAAACTCATAAATACACCAAAAGACGTTACCAAACACAAAATGGTGCAAAACACTGAAAGTCACAACATGAAACTATGGGCTAGATTTACTAAACTGCAGGTTTGGAAAAGTGGAGATGTTGCCTATAGCAACCAATCAGATTCTAGCTTTAATTTATTTATTGCATTCTACAAAATGACAGCTAGAATCTGATTGGTTGCTATAGGCAACATCTCCACTTTTTCAAACCCGCAGTTTAGTAAATATACCCCTATTAGTGTATAGGGAGACATTCTTTAGTGGACAATAACAAAAAAGACCAAAGATGGACACTGGTAATGCTGTATAAGCATATAGTAACTGATGTTTTATTTAACCCTTTATTTAAAATCAGGAAGTAACACATTTCAGAGAACAAATTAAAAATCTATTTGTCAGCTGTAATAATGCAAAAGTATTCAATGGTTTAAATAATTAGTGTGATTCAGTTTCAGACTGGACATGGGTGAGTGCTCAGATTACAATCACAGCAGATTAACATACCGTGTACACAGGATACCTGTATTATAGTCTTCCTTAGAATCTGTGAATATAGTACATTTCCAATCTAAATGTCACACAATGTGAGATTTACTCATGGTCAGGAGAAGGCAACTATACTGAATATTGTTTTTTCCCATTTAAGTTTCTTTATTATCACCAACAAGTGCTTCCCTATAATGTGCTTATTGTCCATATAATGTGCTTAGTGAGTTCATTTCTTGTAATTCAAGGTGAGACATGGAAGAACTGAATACATTACCCTTTCCGTTTCTGGTAGTATTTTCTTCTGTTCTACCTGCTTGTTACTGTTTTTCTTATATTGAATGCATGTATCTGAACAGCTCATGTAGTGAGTTATAGGTACACTCACTAGGGGTTTATGAATTAAGGCAGCGTTGTTCAAGTATTTCCCTGTTGCGAGCCATATTTCTATCTGTTGTGGGCCAACTCTATTGAAACAATGATGCCATCTCACCAGAGCCTGTTTGATGAAGGATTAGTCAAAACAAAACCTCCTGCCCCAAATCCTCCAACTAACATCACTGCATAGGCTCTTACTTCCTCTTTCAAGGACAAAATTGATAAGATCAGGCTTGAAATGGTATCATCTCCCTTGACAGGCAATCAATTCAGGCTCAATTCCTTTGTAGCACCCTCGGACACTCTCTCTTCATTTGATCCCACAAATGAAGAGGAAGTTTCTACTCTCTTCTCATATTCCTACTCTACCTCCTGTCCTCTTGATCCCATTCCCTCACAAATTAGTAGGTCCCTGTCTCCTGTTCTCATTCCCCCTCTAACTAAAATCTGTAATCTCTCTCTTTCTACTGGTATTTTTCCATCACTATTCAAGCATGCAGTGATTACTCCCATTTTAAAGAAACAAAATTATGACCCTAACTCTCTTGTAAATTACCGCCCCATCTCCCATCTCCCAGCTCCCATGCCCCTCCAAGCTTCTCGAGAGAATTGCCTACACTCGCCTCACACACTTTCTTACAGCAAACAACCTTTTGGATTCTCTTCAGTCAGGTTTTCGCTCTCAACACTCCACAGAGACTGCACTGACCAAGGTTGTCAATGATTTGATCACAGCAAAAAATAATAACCATTACTCTCTTCTAATTCTCCTGGATCTCTCTGCTGCATTTGACACTGTTGACCACTCTCTCCTCATACAAACGATACAATCCCTAGGTCTTTTTTCAAAAAAGTGTACCACTGCACTAGGTATCGCTATACCAGTTTCATAATATCTATAGATTCTAAGATTGAGAAGTATATCTTCACTGGTGGGTGCACTCTTACACAATCAATATTGTAGACGCAAAAGGGAAAGATAGGGAAGAAATGTGTAATTGGAGGCACTCAGCGTACTGTCAATCATTAAAATAACTATTCCTTTATTGATATAAAAGGGAAAAAGGAGAGTTGCGCAGAAGTACCTAATAGGTTTTTAATAAAAAATGTCAAACAGCTGTGTAAAATACATGTATCGCATGCTGACAACCACAAAGTTAAGGTGGAACGTATACTATGTATACACTGGCTTTTCTAAGAAACAAATAAAAAAAAAAAAAAATGTAAAGATATAAATAGATCTCAATAAAAAACAGATCACATGACCTCATAATCATGTATATACATGCATATATTGAGATGCAACCCAATACACCTATTTATCACCAGCTGGTGATAAATAGGTGTATTGGGTTGCATCGCAATATATGCATGTATATACATGATTATGAGGTCATGTGATCTGTTTTTTATTGAGATCTATTTATATCTTTACATTTATTTATTTTTTTTATTTGTTTCTTAGAAAAGCCAGTGTATACATAGTATACGTTTCACCTTAACTTTGTGGTTGTCAGCATGCGATACATGTATTTTACACAGCTGTTTGACATTTTTTATTAAAAACCTATTAGGTACTTCTGCGCAACTCTCCTTTTTCCCTTTTGTATGCTTTGTTGGGAGGGTTAACACTACCTCCTTTTGAGAGCTGCTGCATTTGTTACCTGGTCAGTAATTGTGTTCTTTTTCCTATACCTGTAATATTCATATTAGCGCCAGAGATTTCTTTCGTTCTGTCCTTTATTGATATACTTTAAAATAAATCCCTCCTAATACTATAGCGAAATATTAAGTGAAAGTGACTATAAATGTGAATTAAAATAGCAAAAAATTGCTATGCCCTGCTACTTCATATCAATTTGTATGAATTATAAGTGTATAATGATATAAATCACTCCCTTGTTGAAAACGTTTTATAACTTAAGGTAACACTCTTTAATAAAATAGTTGTTGTATATGTGGTGTGCATTGATTAATGCGATGACCTTAATTGAAATGATTGATCAATGATGAGCTAGTACGTTGCTTGAATCAGATCTAAAACAATTAGTTTTAAATCACACAGTCTATAATCACATTAATCCTATATAGTGGTAATCTAATTAATATTAGTACCACTAATATAGTAGGGACTCCTTATGAGTTTAAAACATGCCCTTTTTGTGACCTCTCAAATCCACATGTATGCTATCCTATAAAGCCCAATAAGGGTTAAACGTTAGTATTACTATATAGTAAATAGCCAGGGACTAAGCGAACTCCATAGTTTCTAATCTAGTAATATAATATGCTGGTAATTCTAATAATACATGGTCCCATAATACATGTGGTAGGTTAGTTTCCTATTACAGGTCAGGCATCTATCTGTATAGTGGATGTCCTACTAAACGGCAGTCTTATCATTTATACCGTCACACGCATACACACACACTTATGCTGTTGTCTATTGCCCATACAGGGTTGAGTGTATCCTAAGATTACTAATTTAGACCAATCTAGTAGGGAGTGAATAAAAGCAGTAGCAGGGTAAACGCCAACGCGCGTTTCGCTACATGCTTTTTCAAGGCTAAAAAAAAGGTTGTTTTAGATCTGATTCAAGCAACGTACTAGCTCATCATTGATCAATCATTTCAATTAAGGTCATCGCATTAATCAATGCACACCACATATACAACAACTATTTTATTAAAGAGTGTTACCTTAAGTTATAAAACGTTTTCAACAAGGGAGTGATTTATATCATTATACACTCATAATTCATACAAATTGATATGAAGTAGCAGGGCATAGCAATTTTTTGCTATTTTAATTCACATTTATAGTCACTTTCACTTAATATTTTGCTATAGTATTAGGAGGGATTTATTTTAAAGTATATCAATAAAGGAATAGTTATTTTAATGATTGACAGATCGCTGAGTGCCTCCAATTACACATTTCTTCCCTATCTTTCCCTTTTGCTTCTACAATCCCTAGGTCTTGAAGGCACTGTCCTATCCTGGTTCTCATCCTACCTATCTAATCGCTCTTTCAGTGTTAATTTCTCTGGATCCACCTCTGCTCCGCTTCCTTTATCAGTTGGAGTACCACAAGGCTCAGTCCTAGGTCCTCTGCTATTCTCTATCTACACCACTGCTCTTGGAAAACTAATAAGCTCCTTTGGATTTCAGTATCATCTCTATGCGGATGATACACAAATGTATCTATCCTCTCCTGATCTTTCACCATCTGTGTTGTCTCGCGTTACTGTCTTTCTGCCATTTCATCTTGGATGTCTTCTCGCCAACTCAAACTCAATCTTTCAAAAACTGAATTAATAATATTCCCACCCAAAATCAGAAGCTTCCTGCCTGACATTTCTATTGATAACATGACCATAAATCCCACCCCGCAAGCTCGTTGCCTAGGTGTAATCCTTAATTCACAACTGTCATTTATCCCCCACATCAATTCAATATTTAAATCATGTTACATACACCTAAAGAACATTTCCAGAATATGCACATATTTGACACAAGACACCGCAAAAACATTAATTCATGCACTCATCATCTCCAGCATCGACTATTGCAATTCCCTCCTTACTGGTCTTCCCAAAGTCAGACTTAAACCCCTACAATCTATTTTGCATGCAGCGGCTAGATTGATTTTCCTTACGAACCGTTTTTCCTCTGCTGAGCCACTCTGTCAGTCTCTACATTGGCTACCTGTATTTCAACGAATCCAATATAAAATTCTTCTACTAACATACAAGGCCATCAACAAAATTGCACCGACAGTCATTTCCTCACTGGTCTCGAAATATCTCCCCACTCGACACCTCCGTTCTGCACAAGATCTACGTCTCTCCTCCACTCTCAACACATCCTCCCATTCTCGGTTACAGGATTTTTTCCGGGCTGCACCCACGTTGTGGAATTCCCTCCCTCGCACAGTAAGAATTTCCTCTAGTCTTCAAACCTTCAAGCATTCTCTGAAAACCCACCTCTTCAGACAAGGTTATGATATTCCTCAGCCACCATCTTAATTTCCCTAGATTACCCTATTACCATCCTCTACACAGCTAACGCAAAACAACAACCCTCTGACCTACACTGCATCTCACACCCCCCACTCAATACTTTTACCTTTGCGTTCTAGCTGGTCCATTGTGCAATATGATGTAGCACATGCCCTTGTGTTTCTAACTCCCATTGTCCTAAAGATTGTAAGCTTGCGAGCAGGGTTCTCTTACCTCTCTGTCTGTATGTATTACCCAGTATTGTTTTATCAATGTTTGTTCCCAAATGTAAAGCGCTACGGAATTTGCTGGCACTATATAAATAAATGTTGATGATGATGATGATGAGGAGGAACCACGCGGTTTGTCTACAAATGATTAATATACCTTAAATGTTATGTCACACATTCTTTGTCCAAAACTGCCACTACTAAGTGTTGTTTTTCAAAGATAACACTTTACTATATTTACACACAACAACATATAAAATATGACAATATTAGGTATATTAGGAGCAGCTGGCTGAAAAAGGATGTGTCAGGGTGTTCCTTGTTGAATGCAACCTAGTCGCACTCATGTGCCTTGTATTGCACTAGTCTGCAAAAATTATATTTTGTTTTGTGGGATGTTGAATACATTTACAGAAATGTACAAACACATAAAGTGCTAATAAAAAAGTGCATGGTAAAATAAATTGTTCACAATAACTTTTTCTAACCCAAAGTGTCACGCAACATACTTGATTTTCTTTATGAACTCTTTAACCAACCAGATAAGAGTATTTTTAAACTAAAACAGAAAAATGGGAGAGAGGTGGCTGTAACAAGTCATCAACAAAGCGCTTGTATACTGAGGATAACAGACTTATGGAAAGATCAAAAAATAAAGGAAAGGCAGTAAAAAAAAAAAAAAAGGGAAAAGGAATAGACAAAAGAAAAACAGAGGAGGGGGTGCGTGTGGGGGTTAACGAGTGACCTTGGTTGAGCACAAGAGCGTGAGGCCATCAGAGTCCCTTCAGGCAACATTAATTACATGAGCGAGTAGTGCATACTACTTGTAGGTTTTCCTTAAAACATGGGAACAGGATATGATTCAGGCATGAAGTCTGTTAAAATGTTTAAGGTCCATTTACTCCATTGAAGGTTTGGAGTAAACAGCTATGAAAGTATGTGCAGAATCTAGGAGGTTATGCAGAATGGACTTCTTGTACATGTTAATCAGAATGGTGCTACGATGAATCAATGAGAATGCAGTATCTCCAGGGACTGAGCCTTATGTATCAATTCACGGATGGCATTACAGGAAGTTATAAGTTGGCCAGACCACAAAAGTTAAAGGTGAATTATCTTGCATTGAATTACTTTGTGAGAATGTAGGGCGTCAAAGGGAAAAATCTTGGCCCATTGTTTGGGTTTAATGGTAAACCCTAGATCACACCCCCCAACTTTGCCGCCATATAAAAGATAATATGTGGGCCCTGCCCCAAGAAAATTTAATCAAACGTCATGATAGGTGGGAAAAGCAGTTACTTGTTTGGAAAGAATGTGCTCTTACCCAAATCATCAGACAGGCAAGTAAGGCCATAAAATCAAAGAAAATTAGCAATAGACTGGCTTGGGCTACTGACTGCTCTTGTGGTAGATTATAAAGGGAGAAGGAATATTTTCTAAAGTGCTGCGCTACCTCTTACAAAGAGTGATGGAGCAAGTCTTGCAAATGTTTAATAGACTTGAACTCTACAGAAAGCATTTGAGCTTTCCATGGGTTGACAGAGCAAGGTTCTGTTTGTGTGTTACCTCTTTAGAGGCTCTCTAACTCTTGATAATCAGTTAGGGCTTTTTGTTTAATTGGCTTCTCTGTTTTATAAATGCTCTAGTTAGTACACATTTGCGGCCTCCGAAAGTGTAGTTGAAGTGGTGTCTGGGGTGTTGTTTTCCCTGAAATAGTTCTGAAGTACCTTATTGATGTAGTTTGTGACTACTTGATCCTGCAGCATCATAGGAATAAGGCTCCAAAACCAAATTTTCAGTTTTGTGTCAGAGAAGGTAAGATCAAGCCAGATACGAATGTGATCAGAGAAAGTAGTTTGACCAAGCCCCATTATGGCTAGCCTATGTAGAAATCTGATGGAGATAAACAGTTGATCAATATGAGAATATCTACAGTGAGGTTGGGAAAATTAAACGAACCCTCAAACGACAAGTGCTGCATTTGCCACATATCAATGCTACCCTAATTTTACGCAATGCCAAAAAAGATAGCGAGGAGTTGCCAGAAGTGTCTAGGGTGGGGTCTAAAATGCAGTTCAGGACCCCATCTAAATCTACCATTCATTTCTGGAAGTCACAAATTTAATCAAAATCTGAGTTAAGAATGTATGTTGCCAAGTACTGGAGAATAAATATCAGCAAAAGTGAAGGCTATTATAAAATGGCCCCTCCAGAAACAAGAAACAAATTGTGTTGGGCATTATTGTGTTGAGTGAGACACACTTAAGCGTGTTAAGTCTTGTTAAAGAGAATGTCGCTCTGCCAATCACGATAATATTTATCTTGACCCGAAAGGAGATGCTGTAGAGAATAGGAAAGTGGGGGGAAAAGGGAAAAGTAGTGAAATGGAGATGAAGAGGGGGTACTGTTGGCCTGGATGGGAAGACTAGGACTCGATGATGGATTCTAGGTTATATAAAATAGTATCCACTAGACCACTTATTCCTGCAGTCTGGGGCCCACCTCACAGATGTCCAGCTGCAGGAGAGACAGTGTAGTTGGGGTGGGAGATGTAGTTGATACAGGAACATACATTGGAGGGGGCGGAGGCAAATGGTAATAGAAAGTAACAACTGTACAATACGAGCCCTAAGACCAACCGTCATTCAAAAATTTTAAGAGATAAAACCACAGATCTCTTAACATACATGCTGAAAGGGAATAATATAGAATGTGGGGAGAGAGCAGGTTGTCTGACATTCAAAACAAGGGGTGCAGAAGCAGCGATTCCAGTAAGGCCTAATGTGGATTCAACAACTATGATTAGAGCACATGCCCAGTGTCTATTAGTGTTAGTGAACCTAAGGTTGTGAGAATGACGGGTAATTCGGGTTTAGTAAATGCTTACCTGGGTCACACTCCATATTGCAACCCTTACGCAACATCCTCAATTCCTAACATGGGTGTAGTTGAAAGAGACAGGTATAGCAACAGGATAGTGGAGATCCTGTGAAGGTAAAGTTAAGTAGAAATCAGTGAGAAAATATAGGTAGGGAACAGGGTAACGGAATGAAAAGTTGCAAACAATGTGTACTCAGTAATGGACAAATCACTGTATAATGGGGATATCCGCGTCATACAGCTAAGAGCTTTTGGCTACCCTTAGTAGAATGCAACTTCTGTAAAGTAACGCAATGTGTTGGAATGCAATATTCTATGTATGAATAATCCTAGATAATAATCTGTGCTTCTAAACAACACAGCCAGACTTAAACAGTCTGGTGGCAGGCATATCTAACACTCTGCCATAGAAAAAGCAATACATATGTGGTTTCCTAAAATCAGAGGGATCTATATATTATAGACTGAGGAAGCCCAGGCATATGAGCAGACAGTGTGTATGAGTTTGAGTACAAAGTTGCAAGGTTTATAACCCAATAAAGATAATCTTATTTGGTAGAGGAAAATACAAGAACAGACTCATAATGGAAAGTCAGGGTAGACTTATTCAAATTCACACATCTATTTTCCTGTCAAGAATGAGGGATAAAATTGGGGGACGATACCTGCTAAAAATAAATCGCCCGTCTCAGCTGATTACACAAAATTCGATTGATTGTGTGTAGTGTGCAACATTACTTGTATGTACTCTTGGATTACCCAATCAGCTCCTCTGAATATGGATCTCTTAGGGATCTGCTTCAATTTATAGCTGAATAGAGGCTTTATAAAAGCAGGTACAGCCCTTTCATGAAGCATCGTCTGTCGCTGCCTTTAAGCTTGGTTGGAAGTGTGTTATCAAAGTGTCTCTATTGTGCAAGAGTCTTCAAGATAGTAGGAAGAACAAACAGAATCCCCACACTATCGGAGAACTGCAATGCAAGTCCACAAAAGAGGGTAACAAAAAATATTTATACCACTCTGGGAGATTGACTGTTGGAATGTCAATCTGTCTTTAGGGATCCGAAAAATGGCAATTCACCCAATTGTGCAGGCAATAAGGCAACTGTAAAAGGTCTCTTGCTCAGGCTCTGCAGAAGGGTTTGTAATGTGTTGCACAGTGATGGTAGATAGATCTTGAAAAATGCAAATTTCATGGTGCTCATGAAAAACAAACGGTAACATTAATTTCATGACCTCTTACATGAGCCCAATAAAATCAATGAGGGACAATTAAATAGTAACTGCAGGGTGGCTTTCAGGTGCACTGGGAGGATGGACTAGGTGAAGGCCATCCTCATACTGCTGCGACAGTTGTCCAAGCTCTCCAAATGTCTGTGTATCACAATCAGGTGTGTTTGCATATGGGATGTCTTTTGACTCTTTGTTACAGAGTAAATATGTAACTCATTAGTCTTATTCTGTCCCCTATCCGAGTCCTGCCAGAGCTCTGTTCTAATATCCAAGGCTGCGGTTATTTGGAAGCTTTTGATATTTGTTGCCAATACGGATAGGTCTGTTTTGGTTGGAAGCTACAGCACATATTCTAGCAGCGCTGGATTTCGTGAGGGGCCAGTTAGAGTATTGCCTCCCATCTGGTATGTTTCTATCAACACCAGCTTGAGAGGCTTCAGCATCTAGGTAGAAAATATTCAGGTATACCGGGACCCAATTGGCCTAAATGGGGAAAGTACAAGAGAGTCTGGAACGGACCTGTTGGATTTGCCCATGGTCACTGAAAACAGGCATAGCTGCAAATTTTTAGTGGGTTAGCTCAGCACTTATGCTGCCATCCAACGTGAAGCCAAGCTATACCTGCCCAAATACTATATTGTTACAAACCCTCCCAGGTACCGTAGAAAAAAAGTCTTATAGTCCTTTTTCAAGCTGTACCCACTATGTGAAATTCCCTCCCTCATACAAGACCTTATCCTAGCCTCCAAACCTTTAAGCGTCCCTTGAAAACTCACCTCATTAGGCAAGTTTTTCAAATGATGAAACCGACTTCTTAACCTCCCTAGGCAATAGTGCCAGATCACCATCCCTCTAAATAGCTCACTCTAGAAATATAACTTTTCTCAGTCTAAACTCAAACAACCTACTTACACCAAAAACAACTGTGCTCTGGGAATGGAACATATCGCTAACCTAAGACCTTTTCCCTATAGCACTTTGATTGGACAAATATGCAAACTGTGGCATCAAGCTCGTATTGCTTTGTAGATTGTAAGATTGATATCAGAGCCTCTATATGCTAACACTCGCTCCGAGTCTTGTTTTATTACTGATGTGTTCTCAACTGTAAAGTACGAGTATGCTCATGCTATATTAATACATGTTAATAAAATAAATAATCCATATTCAAGGTGTCTTTTCTGTATTGATGAATTGTGTATTGTGCTAAAATGTCTAAAAGTGCTAAAAATAGATTTGGCATCTATAGCCATAAGCATTTACACAAAAAAAGTTGAAATATATACGCTAGTTTGTCAAAAACACAGATTAACACCATGGGCACATCAAAAATAAGCATTCAAAACATCTTTGCAAAGACGTCAAGGTAAAGAATGCGTGATCTGCAAACAGGGTGTAAGTGCTGAGGCTATTTACCTGCTGTTGCTGAATTAGGCTACCTGCAGAGCACTAAATGAACATGCTTGCACTTCCCTTTACGTTGCCTTATTTAATAAGCCTGTTTGCATGTGTACAGATTCACCTGCTTAACAGCAGTGTACCTGAAACATTGTGATAAAATTGTACACACATCTAGAATGACACTGCATATATAAGGGGTAGGAAAACTGGTCAAATATCAACTGTACAAGATTTCATATCTACAGCACAGGATTATACAATTAGGCTGCATACTAATTACTAAGTACATAATCTGCAACACCCGTGTAATACATGGTCCAAAGTCCTCTCCGTGACTAGTGTTTCACAGTTCTACATTAGTTAAAATGTATTGTATTCTCATTGTTCTGTACACTGAATAGTGTTTTGCTTGTAACACTAATAACTATATATAACTGTTGCTCCTATTAACTTAGTACTCAGCCAGAGTACCTACAGCCAGTGTAGCATCTGCCCATTGGGCAATACTTGGCACTGAATTCAGCGTTAGGAGATTACAGTGTCAGTGCTCATTAAAAAAGTGATATATCGATCACTGTCATCAGCACTATAAAGTTTACACACAATAGTTTAACAAACCAACAACAAAACAAGAAAATAATAATAGTTGCAGCTTATAGTAATACTGGCATTATGATCTATGTGTGCAGCCCAATAGCCAGGACACTCTTCCTTCTCTTTTTTTTTTTGTGTCTTTGCAGCTTGATGCGTGTTTAATATTAACTCTTCTAGAACTACATACAAAAAAGAAACTGAAATTAAATACATTCTAGAACAAAAATAAAAATAACAGGAATTTCTAGAACTTAAACAAAGTGTGCAGTAGGGTTAATATCATTATTAGGGTTACACTGCTGCCCATAGAAAGAAAGTTTCAAAATCACATGTTTGAAAGACATCTGTACTTTCTGCTAAAATTATACATGAATACATTGCTGTGTCAACCCACTCACTTCCCCCCGTTCACCATTTTACTAATTGTGCTCCACCTAAAATATTTAGCTTTAGTTGATGTTATCTTTTGAAAGTTGGAAACATTATCATCTTTTCTTGCTTGCACTATGTATGCCTTTCATTGGTGCAAGAAAATGGATACACACATGACCGTCACCTGAAATTTAGCAACTATAGTCATTTGTATGTTTTAGGGAATGTTGGCAATGTTAACTTTCTTTCATTAGATGACAATACAAATTTAGGCATGTTTCATTATTTTAACTTCCAAGATGACAGGTACAAATGTAAACAAGAAAATATTTTTGTAGAACATCTATGATTTACTTAAAATCTCATTTAACACAGCCAGCATACTTTTCTATGAAATTATCACTAGGCAACACAGCAACCTAGTTCCATAACAGCTGGAGAGCCACAGGAAGAAACAACTACTCAAGGAGGCAAACTTGAGCAACCATTAATGTGCTCCTTGATAGGGATGTGGATGTTTAAAGATAGTTCCATCATAAATATTTAATTTTAGGTGAAATCACATGAGATAAATGAAAGAAGAAAATCTCACTTATTTTATCTTATCCTACAAAATAGCACATTTCACAGATGACTAAATGGTCCAAGTAGGTGATCTCTCCATCTTCTCCTTGGGGCAGACTCTTTTCAAACATCTAGTAGAGTTGTCAAGGCCCCTTCCATTTGCGAGAGAGGGAAGCCAATGGTGGAGGTAACCTGACAACGCCACAAGCAAATAATAATAATAATAATAAAAAAAAAAAGACACCCAGGAGAAAGGATCTCCAGCACAGACTATTACCAGTAACAAGGGACCAACCAGATACAAGGATTGGGGGAGCATAGATTTTGCTCTTTTTGTTTACCTCTCATAATTCCATGGAGTTATCCTTGATATTGAAAAACAAAAACATCCATGCATTATAATGACAAAAATTATAAAATCAGGATTTATTATATAAATTCTCCACTACGATTCTTTATAAGGAAATCTTCAAAGTTTATATCAATCCCAACCCCCACGCCTGCCAATTTGCATGTCATTTTAACACTCTGCTACATAATAAATAACTGTTAAAGGTCACTATGCACACTTCCTCTGAGTTAAAGTAGTGATCAGTACTTAACTATTTCTCTCTGATTGTGCTCTTGTTGAAAAACTGCTAAAGTCAAGCTATTGTTAACCTTACATTCAAAGCTTTATTTCTTTGTCAAGTACCAGTGACCTGAAAATGTTTATCATAAGCAAAGGGAGCCAAGATGTACACATACAGTCAGGTATACGCACTGCATATACACAAATATTAGATGACAAATGCAGGACCATGGTTAAGTAATCAAATCTGTTAAAATGTAGGGAATGAATTGGATATACTTTTCAATATAATTTTCTAGATGCTTTTATGGTGAACATTTCCCATGAGTGTAGTTTGTCAACTGTATTTTACCTATAAAGATTTTGTTGAACCCACAAAATATAGTTTTGCCACCTTTATCTCTCATTTAATGCTCAGCTGAGAATAGGAAAAAGAATCCTGATTTTCATCAAACAAAGGGAGATGCTTACTGACTTGGGGATGTGGTCTTTGAAAAATGGATGCATTGATCAGGGTGTATCAGGGAGTTCCTATTTTTTTTCCTGGAATGTTGTGATGTATGGTAAAATCTGAGGTTTCTGTTGAAAAGCGTTTGTACTCTAGACTTGGAAAACAATTATTTAAAGGGAAAATTTTAGGTAATTAAAAACAACTCTCCCCACTATATATTTTTCTAGCAAAACACATTTCGAAATGAGTACACTCATCATGATATATAAGTAGTTATAGTACATAGTCACATATTTTACATATTGTGAGCCATAGAAATACACATTACAAAAACAAAAGTTCTTTTAGTCAGCTATCACAAAAACAGTAATCTATACAGATACTACCACAACATTTTCAGAGACAACTTTTTTTCTGCCATTACTCTCAGTGCTGTTCTGCATCTGGTATTTCTCTGCTCCTGTCCTCTGTTCTGTTCCTGGAATTTCTGTTCCTGGAATTATTCTGCCCATGTCATTGGTGCTGTTATGTCCCTTGTACTTCTCTGCCCCTGACTTTAGAGCTGTTCTGCCCCTGGCACTTCATGTGACAGGACCAGACCCTACAGAAGCGCACACCAACCAGATTAGTCTCCTAATCAGTGGGCAAATAGGGATCCCAGCCCAACCACGAATTCTTAAATGCCACCCGGTGGCCAGGTCTATGTTTATTATGGTCCTGGGGAGGGGGTGGAGAAGTCCCACAGAAAGTAAAGAACAGCTGGTGGGACCCTTACATGTCACAAAGTCATGTAAGGGGTTAATAACGGGAGGGTCTGGACACTATCTGAGATCAGGAGGTGGATTTGGGTATTTACTGACCATTGTTTGAGGATGGTACAAGCCAGACTTGATGGCAGGAAAACAGCAGGGAAGCACATGCTGAGAACATATTCTAGCTTCACCTAGCTGGTACTGAAGCAGATATTGAGTAGTCGTAATCTATCAGTGCCACAGGAGATCGCTGAACCAGGAAACCTCTAGGACAGAACAGGTGCTGAATTCTAGACCTGACTTACCATCACTGCAATGGGAGAGACTCTGGGATTCTGGGGAATTGGTGCACCTACAGGAGTAGGGAGACTGGTACCTAGAGTCCCACCAAGCTGGTGGGAAGTTGTCCAAGTGGCCAGGATCAGAAATATAAAGAAAAGACCCACCAATCGGAATGGAACCCACAGGATCAATTCTTTTGTTCACCTGGGACCTTGTTGTTGGGAGTCCTATGACTGTTATTTGACTGTCCCTGATGGGGACTTTGCTGGGTATTGTACTGACACTGGGTGTATGATGACATTGGTTATTTGAAGGTGGAGGAAGACTTCTCATTGGGGAGCACTGTTGTATTTATTGTGTGAGTGCACATTTTGATAAATATAGGGATCATTATTTCTTTCTCGCCTCCTTACTTTTGTGATCCGTGAACCTAATGGACTGGGCACTTAGAAAAGTACAGTTCCAACCATGGAGTCCTCACACTTCTATGTTCCTGTCCTTGGTGCTGTTCAGCCCATTGTATCAGTGTTTTTCTAGCCCTTGCATTTCCGTGCCTTCTGCCCCAGATACTTCTCCGCCACTGTCTGTCCTTGGTGCTGTTCTGCCCCTTGTAGTTCTGTGCCCATGTCCTTCATGTGGTTCTGCCCCTGATACTTCTGTGTCCCTATCCTTGTTGCTGTTCTGCCCCAGTCCTGTGCTGTTTTCCCCTAGTACTTCTCTGCCCTGGTTTTATGTGCTGATCTAGCTTTGCTGTGCTCAGTGCTGTTCTGCCCCTTATACTTCTCTGCCCCTGTCCTCTTTTGTCCCTTGTACATTTCTGCCCCTATTCTCAGAGTTGTTCCGGCACTGTTATTTCTCTGCCATCAATATCAGCGATGTTCTGCCCCTAGCATTTCTCTGCCTCTGCCCTCCATGCTGTTCTACCACTAGTACTTCTCTGCATTTGTCTTTAGTGCTGTATTTGCGCAAGTACTGTTCTGATCTGGCATTTGTCTTCCCCTGGTACTTCTCTGCCCCTGTCCTCAGTGCCATTATGCACAAGCATTTCTCTGCCCCTTGCCTCAGTGCAGTTATGTACTAGCATTTCACTACCCCTTTCCTCAGTTCTGTTATGCACTAGCATCTCTCTGCCCCTGCTCTCAGTGCCGTTATGCACTAGCATTTATCTACCCCTATCCTTGGTGCTAGCATGCCTCTGTCCTGTTCTCTGCCCTGGTACTTTTCAGCCCGTCTTTGCTGCTGTTCTGCCAGAGTCCTCTATACTGTTTTGCTCTACCATTATCTGCTCCTGTTTTCAGTGCTTTTCTGCACCTGTCTGCCTTGCCCCTGTCCTCAGTACAGTACTGTCCCGGATCCTTATCTGTCCATGTCTTCAGTGTTGTTTTTCCTAGGTCTTCTCTGTCCATGTCCTCAATGCTGTTCTGACTCTGCCTCTGACCTTGATGCTGTTTTGACCCTGCGATCTCTAGAGTTCTTCCTCTGGTTCTTCTCTGCTGCTATCTTCTGTGCTATTTTACCTCTGTCCTAAGTGCTGTTATGCACTACAACTTCTCTGCCCCATCCTCTGTGCTGTTCTGTCACTGGTACTTTTCTGCCCCTGTCCTTGATGCTTTTCTGCCCCAGTCTTCTGAGCTGTTTTGTAATTCTCTGCCCCTGGTCCTTGTCCTGTTCCACCCTTGTTGTTATTGCTGTTTTTACTTAATGCTTCTCTGCCCCTGTATCGTTGTGCCCCTGTCCTCTGTGCCGTTATGCCCGCTGTACTTCTCTGCCCCTGTCCTCTGTGCCGTTATGCCCCTTATACTTCTCTGCCCCTGACCTCTGTACCGATATGCCCCTTGTACTATCTCTGCCACTGTCCTCTGTGTCGTTGTGCCCTTCCTCTGTGCCGTTATGCCCCTTGTATTTCTCTACTCCTGTCCTCTGTGCCTTTATGGCCCTTGTATTTCTCTGCCCCTGTCCTCTGTGCCGATATGCCCTTGTATTTCTCAGCCCGAGACCTCTGTGCCGTTGTGCCCCGTGTACTTCCCTACCCCTGTCCTTTATGCCCATCGTACTTCTCTGCCCCTGATCTCTGTGCCTTTATGCCCCTTGTACTTCCCTGGCCCTGACTTCTGTGCCTTTATGCCCCTTGTACTTCTCTGCCCCGTGTACTTCTCTGCCCCTGTCGTCTGTGCCTCTATGCCCCTTGTACTTCTCTGCCCCTGTATTCTGTGCCTTTATGCCCCTTGTACTTCTCTGCCCCTCTCCTCTGTGCCGATATGCCCCTTGTATTTCTCAGCCCCAGACCTCTGTGCCTTTATGCCCATTGTACTTCTCTGCCCCTGATCTCTCTGCCTTTATGCACATTGTACTTCTCTGCCCCTGTCCTCTGTTCCTTTATGCCCCTTGTACTTCTCTGCCCCTGTGCCGTTATGCCCCTTGTACTTCTCCGCGCCTGTCCTCTGTGCCGTTATGCCCCTTGTACTGCTCTGCCCCTGTTCTCTGTGCTGTTCTGTCCCAGGTATTTCTCCACCCATGTCCTCAGTGCTCTATTACTCTAATACTGTTCTGCCCTTGGTGCTTCTCTACCTCTCTCTTTGGTGCTGTTTGGCCCCTGGTACTTTTCTGACCCTATCCTTGTTGTTGTTCTGCCTCTAGCACTTCTCTACCCTGTTCTCTGTGCTAACTTGCCCTAATAAGTCTATGTCCTTGTCCTCTGTGCTGTTCTCTCCTAGTAATTCACTGCCCTATTTTCTGTGTTGTTCTGGCCTGGTATGACCCGCCTCTGTCCTTGGTGCTGTTCTCCTCTTTGTATTCCTTTATTCCTGTGCTTAGTTCTGTACTGCCCCTGAGTACCTCTATGCCCCTGTCCATGGTACTGTTCTGCCCTTGTCCTCTGTGCTGTTTTGTCCCTATTCTGCCCCGCACTTCTCTGCTACGGCTATCAGCTGCGATTCTGACCATGGTACTTACTTACGTGCCCCTGTTATTGGAGATGTTCTGCCCCTGGTACTTCATTGTCCCTGTCCTCAGTACTGTTCTACTCCTGACCACTTTTCATTATGAACTAATTTTAGACATAAGACACATTTGTACCGACATGTCTAGACATGTCACAGATAGTTTCACTATGAAAAAGTAAGGCGATGTTATGCAGAACCATGCATTATTGAAGATATTGAGGCTGGACATCTCCCATATCCCAAAATACTGTGTTTTCTGATAATTATATGCTGATCAGACTTAGCACAGATTCCATTTAACCCCTTCATCGCTGAGGCTTTTCTCAACCCTGTACTGAGCCTATTTTGGCTGGCCACTTTCCAACAACAATATAAGTAACTTGTTTATGCAGTAACCATACAAATTATACCTTGTTATTTTCAGAAGACTTTGAGACTTTTCAGAAAATACCATAAGTTCACTTATAGCTCCTCACATGATAAAGACAATCTACCCAACATGGTCAAGAAAAGTTTTTTTGTTATTATTTAAATTGTAAGAGAGTGATCTAAAAAGCAAATGTGTGTATGTTTTTTCCTAACCACCACCAAGAAATACTTTGCAGTTCTTCCTTTGGCACAAATCCACCTCTCCAAACAGGTTTTCATAATAAAATCTGCACTTGAAAATGAAAATGCAGGTTGTTTTTTTTTGCTAGTTTGCACAGTATTTAATGAAATGTATAGTGGCCCTGATTGAAATCGGAAAGAAATGTGCGCATAAGTTGCAGTTTACAAAAGAGCACTGAGTGTATTTCCAACTGTAACCAAATCCAAGCGGATGTCAAAATGCGCTTCGATTTGAATTTGGGTGTAAGTACGCTCTGCCTAAGGGGCATATTCAATTGTTGGCGTTACACGGAAAAGTAACGCGGTGTGCGCACTATTACCGTCATTACGGTAATAGTGTGCGTAATTACCGTTATTACGGTACCTTTCACGCTGGATTTCAGCTCAGGGAGCTGCGAGCTGAAATCCGGCTTAGTATTACCATAATAACGGTAATACTTTTAACGCTGCGGGAAATTCAAACAATTGAATATGCCCCTAAATGTTACTTTCCATATCTTAAACGGACAGAACACTGTGCATGATACGCACAAGCAGATGCGCCACAGAAGGTCACACCAGAACTCCTACAAAAGAATTTATATTATAAAACAAATGAACAACTCGAAACAGTATGAATATAAATAAGAAAATGGTTGCATTAAAAAAATATTTTTTATAATTTTTTTTACAATAAAGACAAAAATCAAGATGTTAATGTACACTGTACACACAATGCATTTTTATGGTCATCTCTTATTTGCATACACATGTCCTGTGCTATCTATTGGCACGCATACGTGTACTTGTCCAAACAAAGACTATGCCATGCCAGTCATCACTATCAGTCTGCACGTACACCTGCTCAGTAGCTGGTGCAAATGATGCGGCTGAAACAAGGGTACTTATAAGAAACCCAGCACTTGAACAGGCCTCATCAGTATCCGCACATCCTCGCTGTACATTGTCTTATTAGCCTCTCCTCATTCCCTGGCTCATTACAGTAACTAGTTGTGGGTAGCTTTTAGGTAAGTTTTTCCCCCTTTTGAACTCCTGCTGTGCTAAGGAAAAGCACTCGACCTTAGCACTTTTGAGGTATACACAGAGGATGAGTTTCACTCGTTCTTAGCACTGAAGGGGTTAAACAGACACAGATTAAAACCCCTCAGTTTGACAACTGCAGTAACAAACATGTGCACTCACTAATATTTAGAATATCGAACATGGTAAAACATAAGACAGAACAGTACATGTACAGATTTTGGAAAGGAATAAATGACACAGTTTAAAGTTTTATTACCTCATAGCAAAAGGTGGCAATGCAGCCCCCCTCACTCCCTCCCCTCCCCACTGGGGTTGCCTGATGCAGCCATTTTTCCCAGGACTCTGACGGTTCTGTAACACAGCTAACCAGTTATGTATCACACTGGGTGAGCCCTATATCCCCTTGATATAACATATTATTAATAATTCCATGGATTCTAATATATGATCTCTAATATATACAATATAATATCAAAGGGAAGGTGCACCCTCACATGTAACACTTATGTAACATTCGGAAGGAAGAAGGAATATGTGAAATAGGGTACTCAGAGGGCTCTCAGAAGGCCAATTTAATGAAATATAAACTTTATTGGTATTCATTAAAAATGGAGCAAAAATTAAGATGCTGAATAATAAATCTATTATTAAATGTCCAATTTATTAGTGAACTATTTAAAATCCAGTGTAAACTGATAAACCTGTATGTTACGTAATCCTGTTAAAAATAGCAGTGGACTGTTTTACTACGCCGCTGCTTATATATGTTATATGGGTAATATAGTTCCCTCTTATGTGACTCTACTATTACCAATAGTTGTATGTTCACTCCAATTCACAGTCAGACTAAGCACTAAGAAGTGTATGCTAAATTGTTATGCTTATCGAATAATATGTAAATCAATAGGAAATACCATTGATCGAATGAATAGGGAGTGCTTGACAGGATACTCCCTAAATTCAGCTAGCAATAATTAAACCCCTGGGTTAATGTGGTGAACCTGCTCTAACTGTAATTCTTATATAGTTCGTCTGGCAGTTACTAAACCCCTGGGTTTTGTTATACAATCTGCTGTTATTATAATTCTCATACAATACAGCTTATACACCTCCATGGGTAAGTATTGTCCTTATAAGTTATAGCTAGTTGAGTAGCTTTTAGAATAAATATTGCAGTCTAGTCCTCCTCATACTTTAGTATTGGTAGCTCTTGCTTTCACCAACACCCATACTTTCAGTGAGGGACCTGTATACCATTGAACTAATCTCCCTGCTATTTCTGGACAGTAAACCCTGTGGTTACTGTAGCACAGAACAGACAAATTCATTTTTAAACCATCTTTAAATGGAGCAGTGGAAGGACCAATTAGGTGTTGCTTTATTTTGATTGCAGTTTGCGATCTACCCTCTTGCTCATACCTTTAAATACGATATAGTTTTAAGTAGGATGGCAAAACTGGACAAATTAATGGGCAGATGTTTTTCCCAAATTCTAAAGATTTAGTCAGTTTCTAATATTGTATTGATCATCCAATACAGTAAAGCTTTTAGCCATCCCATCTGATGATCGCAATACCCCTTCTCTCCATTTCCAAAATTGTATTTCTTTTGGGAGTACAGTATAGAGATCTAGGAGATTCATGATCTGGCTCCAAGCAGTGTCTGGTTCCCAAATACAATATAATATAATTGATTTTGTATATTTTGAGAACTGGGGCATTTTGTGACTTTTAGAGCTTAGCATAGTAAGCAGTGTCTTATGCTAATTTGCGCAAGTTAGATTTAAACGGTCTATAAAACATAAACAACACTTCCACGTTTGAAATGTCAGGAAATATAACACAGAACCAGACATGCTGGAATACAATGCAGACAGACATAGTGGCGAGCTATCTAGATACCTCCCAAATCAGATGATATATTAAGTAGTTGTGAAACTAATTAGTTGTATGATTACATACACAAGGGTTATATATTTTTTTAAATGTAAATAAAAGTAATGTGAAAAACATGTATCATGAATGTATTTTTCTAGCTACAACAGTGGTGGTTTGAACGCTAGCGCTTTTCCACGTTCATAATGCTCAATTACTTTTGTGCTTCTGTGTTGACATACTGAAGTTAAGGGGAAACACTTCTCACATGGGAGTAACGACGTTCTGAACAGGGGCAGGCTGGTCTGGGAGGCATCTGTCTCCCGGGCTGGTCCCATACTGGGCTATCTTGGGCTGAGTCATCTGCATTTTTTTCCCTTAAAAAGTTGGGTCTTGCCCCTCCCGGGCTAAAATTTGCCAGCACTCGCCTGGTTCTGAAGATACTTCATGCAATGTTTACTCTGCATAATCACTTCCCCTTTCATCTCAATGTTTCAGTACGGTAAAAGTGCCACCATTCAAAGCACTAACTCCAAAATGTAAACTCTCATGGGCAAGATCCTCTCTACCCTACGTCTCATGTCTGTCCACCTCATACGGCCCTGATGACATCTTAATTGTCTGCTATCTGTTCATCGCACAAATGGAATTCGTACCGACATGACTATCCATGTATGTGTTATTATGCTTATTTATATTCATGGATTTGTTAGTATGATTATTATATTCATGTATGTCATATTTGGAGGATGATTGTTCTACAGAATCTGGAATGCCGTATAAATAAACGAATGATCGTTATAATCATGATGCCAACCTCACTTAAAATGAATATAAACTCTTTTGTAGGTGCCACAAACAGTTTGTACTCAAGGCAAGAGTGTTTGCACCAAAAAGTGTTAATATTTAACTTTTGGGATGTGATTCAGAGCTGACAAATACTGACAAATTCTTAGAAAAAATGCTCAGAGCAAATACACAAAAATAATCAAGTTGAAAAGCTCTCATATGACATTACCTAAAGGAAGTTGATGATTAGTAGAGGTGGGGGGCACGATTATAAAAATGTAAGGTTACACTATTGGGAATAGATTAGTGATACTTTACTGAAAGCAGAATTATTCTTTAACAATAAAATGGAAAATTAAATGTTTGGGGGGCAAAAACCGTAACATGCCTATAGCTCAATTATGTTTAAATCCACCTTTAACCCTGCGCATACTAAGAGTTAAAGTACTCCCTCTAAATTGTTCAAAGAAGTTGTTCCTTTTGTGAGTTACATGCCATCTTTCAGCAATTAAGAAAAGTAATATTCCTATTTAAAGGGAGTAAAATCCCCTAATTGAGCCGAGTTTTAATTCCCTTAAGTAAAATGTAGTTTTTCCTGCAATCATTATTTAGCACACAACTGTCCCGAACAGTCCTGATTTTTGCAAAACAGTCCCAATTTTCTACAGTTGAAACTAGTATGGCTTCAAGAAACGAGAGTAGTGGTTTAGACAATTGATAGATGTATTGGCGTATGGTTTGAGTGTATTAGGTTTCTGGCCGAAATTGTCCCAGTCTTTCAATCAGTAATGTTGGCTGGTATGATTACACCAAAGGGGATAGTACTTTGCTTCCAAACTCGTACAGGCAGACAACTTGTGCAGAGTGGATTAGAATACACATATTTTTTAAGAGCACCATTTCCTGCACATGACATGTGCAGTGTGGGTGAACAGACTGTACACAGAACTGAAGTGTACACAAGCAGCAGTGGAAGGGGAATTCCTCTATACCTCCATCAGCAGACTCTGATCCTCTGGCACAGGACAGGACTCCACAGCCAATGCAAACTGCTCCATGGTCACTGTGAGACACAAAATATTACTGAATTAATACATGTAGACTAACAATCAATATCAACAACACAAGCAATAGATCTGGTGCACACAGTGAAGATCTGCAGGTCTTGTTTTTTTAAACTCAAAGTGTATGTATTTTAGTTATTTTAAATTATTAATCAAAAATACTCCTTTCACGCCAACATGTAAAATATAAATTAGAAGGAGGAAAGTATGGTTTAGAAATAATATAGTGGATGTGTGCTTGTTCAAACATATGGTTATAATAATATTTTATAGCAGTGCTAAAAACCATTAACTAACCAATTACAAAATATTTCACAAGCAGTTGTGTAATCATAAACAGTGAAGAGGAAGATGCTATTCCCTGGGTATGATATAAAAGGTTTATTAATTTAAACATTTCTCAAACATGCCAATGTAGAGAAATTCATAGCAACCAATCAGCTTATATAACAAAATCAGTTAATATGTATTTAGGATACAGTGTTCTCCCCAGATAATTTTACAAGCCGGTGGCATTAAGAACCAGTCGGTGGGGGCAGTGTAATACCTTGCAATAATATTGAAAAATGTTGTAGGTTATTGCCCACACCTGCCAGGACTTGTCAGACTGGTGGTCAGTGGTCTAACACTCTGCTGGCTGTAGTTCTCACATAGTGCCTGTTCTAATAGGAGAAACAATGGTTTATTCTATTATAATAGGACTCTGTTGGGCTCCAAAAGCCGAGTGGTAAATAAAACAGGTGGGTGGAGCACCCGGGAAATAGGTGCTGGGGAGAACACTGGGATAGTTTTGCCACAGATTAAAAAAAAACAATCAATACAAAAACCTATATTGTGCACCCAAATTTACATTCTTAAGTATGCATTCAATAAATAGGTCACGTGACTCATTTTGAAAGCACTGCATGATAATCCATGCAAGAAATGCATGGTAGAAATTACTGCAAAGGATTATTCCAATAGATATCCATTAGATGTTTGTGGAGTATGTCACACCAACAATTATCCTATAACGATCTGCTGGCGATTGCTGCTGGTATCAGATTAAATGTTACTGGAAGATTTATTCAAACAAATGGTATCTGACAATTATCTGGTACAGAGTATATTCACTGCTGTTAAGCAGAAAATTTGTAGCTGCTTTTTATGTCTGTGTCTCAAACCTCAAAAATCAGCAGAAAAATGCCCAGTATTGGAGTAGTGATTTTCAGCAGTGGAAAATCACTACAGAAATATTTTTTTTTCGTGATCATGCGCAGATATCCTGCTGACAAGTCACCAATTACCATACAGAGTAGATTCCAGTTAATGATGCTTATTTTTTACTCTCAAATGTTTTGTAGTTGCTCTGCTGATTAAAGGAAGAGTTAAAGTATGGTCTTCGTTACCACATGGAAATATTAATGGATTATTCTTGTTAGATATATTTAGTTTATATGATGTTGCTAGCTAGTATTTTTGCAGTATTACAGTCGGTATTATTGCCATTTTTCCATCTCTTTCCCATAATTCTCTCTCACAGCTCTGCTGTAAATGGTATTGCCATTTGATAGTATTTTCGGACGCAATAGCTTGTGGTGTGGCCGAGGGGCATGGTTCATGATTAACATTGCGGGGTGGGTTGGATATCATTCAGGGGAATAGTCAAGTCCGGACTGAAAACATGACAGAGAGCAAGCAGAGGAGTAGCAAGACACAGCCCTCTGAGTTTGTCAATGTCCTGCCCAGATTGTAACAAATTTATATTCACTATTTTCTTGTCCCTGTGCCAGGCACAATAAAATAAAATATTTAAGCTCCAGTCTCTTAAATATTTGATAAGAGACTTCTTCTATCCCTACACAGAATACAGGATTATTGTGCCACCTGTGAGACTGTAAAGCAATATAATGTAATAGCAGGGAAGCAGGTGGATATATGAAGCAGGAAAGTAGATATGTAAATAAATATTATGACAATTATTATGTTGGACTTTGACATTACACTGCAGGGAAAAAATGTAAAAAAAAATACTGGGAAATCCTCTCGAAGGAAAGTGTCAATATAATCAGAAAGTGCAATAAATCAGGATTGTAGGCATACACACCTTGGATTCTTAGGGCCATCCCCATCCACTAGCAACACCTCTCTTTACTGGTCATGTCAAGTCGTGTGGCACTGCACATTCTTAGATTTAAGAACAAATACAATTAAAGGGCAGCACAGTGGCTTATTGGTTAGCACTTCTGCCTCACATCACTGGGGTCATGAGTTCAATTACCGACCATGGCCTTATCTGTGTGGAGTTTGTATGTTCTCGCCGTGTTTGCCTGGGTTTCCTCCGGGTGCTCCGGTTTCCTCCCACACTCCCAAAACATACTGGTAGGTTAATTGGCTGCTAACAAATTGACCTTAGTCTCTGTGTGTGTGTGTGTGTGTTAAGGAACTTAGACTGTAAGCTCCAATGGGGCAGGGACTGATGTGAATGAGTTCTCTGTATAGCGCTGTGGAATTAGTGGCGCTATATAAATAAGTAGATGATAATGATGATGAAAGGATGCAAATTTGGATATGTAATCTGGATAGCTGGATTTACTAACTCTAAATGAGGCCCCAAATGTTTAGATGCACCTCATCAGCAGCAATATTGTAAAATGCTTTTCAAATGCCATTATGAAAACATAGGGTGGCATATCTTGTTCAGTTTTGTGATTACTTAAAGCTGCACTACCACCAAGTAAAAGATGGCAGTGCAGGGGCTCCCCCTCCCCCTTGCTACATGCAACTGTTTTTCTGAGGGCTCTTACGATTCTGTAAAAAAAAGAACTATAAATTCAATCAAGTTCTAACCACCCATTGGTGCTGGAGGGTGTGTGATCGAGCTGACAAATCGCAAGCCACAATACCTTAACTGCAGCTTGTGATTGGTCTTCACGCTTACACCCCATTCCTCACTTAATTTTTCATCATGGACTATAAGAGGAATGGATAAACCCTGGGAATAAAAGTTGAGCAGTTCCCAGGACTTCAGCTAGGGGGAAAGGGGGCGCGTGTATAATCACTGCTACTTTTGCTTTGGAAAAATTAGGTTCATAAAATCACATAAGAAGAAACTGAAAATCACATAAGGAGGTAAAAACAGCATTTGTACTGCGGACCAACATTTTCAGCATTTGTATTTTAGATTTATTGTCTTCTATCATGAGTGTATGTATATATATTCCAAAACAGAAATGTTATTTACTATCATTTTTCTAGGCAGCTAAGTGACCCTTTTTAAGCTTTTAGGTTGTGTAGGTGGATACTGTACCCGACATGCTCAATGAACGAAACAAGATATTCCTTGTATTATTTACCTGTCATTATTTAATTGATTTTCTTTCATTCATTTTACTAAATGCCAAGCAATAAAAACAAAGACATAAATAAAACTCCTTGGGTGAATTTTAGGATACGTGCTGACCGCTCTAGCGGCATTATCAATAAAACAACCAACATGCTTGAAAAGTACAATCAAAATCAAACAAAGTATTTTTGGGCATGTATGAAAATCCAGTTGGCAGATGAACGCAGTCTATCGGTGTGTGAAGCAACTTGTGGACAGCGCTAACAGGCCCCTATGTGATCCGATGATCATGCTTGAGGTTAAATGAGGTCAAATGGCCAGATGAATTACCCACAAGTGTGCTTACATTGGAAATAGATACTTCCTTGCGGCACTAGGCCAAGTGTAAGGATTGGCCAGTGGAAGGCCACCTTTATATATTTTTAAATCGAGAAACATTAAATTTTAACATAGTCACATCAAAACATTGTCCCATTGAGCATAAAAATTGGCTTTACTCAGCATGGATGGAAAGACTCACAAACCGGTTACAAAAATCTAATAAAACACTTTATATAATATTTAAAGCAATGAACTTGCAAAAGAAATCAAGGCATATGCTAGTATATTATACACGTGAAAGATTGCCTGAATAACTTTAATAGGACTATATATACAGGTGTCTAAATAAAAGACAAAAATATGATGAATATATTTTGTATACTGTGGTTACAGAACTTGCAAAGAATATTTCATAGAAATCAGATTGAATAATAAACAACAGGATTCTATAGTTGCATTTTGGATTGTTTTCCATAATACGTATTTATTTTGCTATGAATACCAAAAGGGGAACTATCTCAATTACTATGCTGAGTAAAAGCAAACACAACTGAACTTTGCAATTCTATCATAAACAAATGCTTACTTTTTACTATGTCATTATGGAACACTGATTGTAACAGTTGTATTAGCATTGTACATTTAAATGTAATAAATTAGACTGTGGAGCGATGCATTTACGAATATTTCCAAAACATGTTCATAGTATCAGTCCTGTAGTTATCCTGGATGACAGGTACAAAAAAAGGACGTACAACATCTGTCCGAAATTGGGCAAGTGCTAGTTCATCTCTTGGCAGTGTGTATAATAATCCTAGTGTCTGTTCAAGGTTATATTAGATTTTAAATTTTGCCGAAGACCTAGATTTAATGCTACTGAGCCCTGAGCCTGTGAGTGGGAGGGTTTCATGTCAGATCCCAACTTGACTCCCTGGTTTACTCCATTATACCTGTTCAACAACAGTGTTTAGTGTCCACAGTCATATGTGACATTGCAATACTGATAATCTCACACAACCATTGCCATGCACCTATTCTCAACTCAGTAAATGAAGGTGAAGTCGCCTCATTTCTTTCATCCTATAATTTCACAATCTGTCACACATTGGTACCAGCCGTGCCTGTAATATTCAACATTTCCCCTCTGCCTTAACAAACAAACCTGACATTGGACTCATAATTGCTTTCTACCTACTGACAAATGTATCTACTTCCATTTGCCTCCAAACTACTTCAGCATCTTATTTACAGAGCATTTCCCTCACTCCTAACTTCCTACTGCACCATTTCAATGTGTCTTTCTCCCAGGACCCTCCACATAAACCGGCACTCAGAAAAGTAGCCAGTGACCTCCTTACAGTCAAATTAGAAGGTGAATCTTCCATTCTTCCCCTACTGGACCACTGTTCTGCTGTTGACGCTGTTACCTGCCTCCTGCTCCTGCAGATACTCCATTCCTCTTATCATATATGAAACTGACCACTTGGTTTTAATCAGGCTTTTTTGACTGATCATTCAATGAAAATTCAACCCAAGCCAGTTAGAGTATGCCTAGGCATGGTCATTGGCATAATAGCTTTATGTAGTAATATATATGCTCAGGAACATTTATATGCAAATGACATATATGCAGATTTACCTGTCCACTCCTAAAATCACTCCCTCTGTATTAAATATAAACATCACTGTCAGACATCTGTTAAAAAACAGCAGCAGTAATTCTATTTCCTCAGCCATCTACCAAACCTCCACCTTATATATTTCTAACAGTCAACTCACCATAACTATCTACCTTCCAAGTTTGCTCTCTGGTCAAGCCACACAACTCCTGCAGAGCTATTCAACTCTTTCAACAAGACCATATGGTATTGTATGATCCCAAGCATAATAGATACAGTAGGTGCAAACACAGGGATTGTTTACATTTTCTTACAGAGTAAGAATAGATGAGAATAATATCAAACATACAAAATAAGTGGTACTGCCTGCGTTGCAAGGGGTGAGAAAGCCATTGCACATAGAGGTTAGGGACACAGCAATGCTGTTCATCTACTTCCAAAGCCCTCAGTTAAACATCTTTAACATCTTTATTTTAAAATAAAGATGTTAATAAACTGGCAAAATATGCCATATTTTGCCAGTTTATTAACATCTTTATTGTAAAATCTTTAATTTTCATTACTTTTCTCTTTTTATATTTCGCTGCCTACTATATTTAGGCTTATTTCGGGAACACTATATTTTAAAAATACATTAATAAAAGGTATATTTTAATAAAATGATCATTACAGAGTGCCATTGTTAAGCATGTTTCCCCCTATCACATGTGTCCTCAACTTCAGTGTTCTACATGTAGAGGTGCACCAATCCAGTCATATAGTATAACTAAAAAATAATATTAGTCTGGATATGTAAATCAGTACTTAGTGCGGTGGTATATATCTTTCTTTAAAGAACCAGCCAGGTTGGGGCCCCTTCGTTTACCAAGTTACTGGTAGTTACGTCCTTGCAAACACATAATAGATCCAATATCCAATGATGGTGATGTGGACAGGGTGCACAGATACCACTAATATGGTGGTGATGTTAGACATATAGAACTTTTGCCCACAGTAAATCTACTGTGGCCTGCCTGCAAGTGGTTAACATGCATCTATATGGTATGAATAATGTTTAACAAACCACCTGTGACAAAGAGATATAAGATATAAGTCACTGTGAGTCACCATCTAACCAAAGCCATCCAGTTCTCTTTTCGATTGTTACAAAATTATCCTACTTATGTAAAACATGAAGCACGTTTCTTTTAACTATTTACACATCTCACCAGTTTCTAAGAAATCAGGTGACATACTATAAAGCAAAAATAAATAAAAAATTTAAAAAACAGCATATATTACTGTAAGTCATAGCAACAATCCAGACTTCTGCCAGCCCATTAAAGGACATAAAAAGCAAATAGCTGGCATGTTGCCGTAGGTTACTGAAAACTAGATATGGCACACACCATCAAGACTGTGAAATCAATCATTTAACATAGATTGGTGCTGCTGAGGAGCCAAAACCCCTCCTAGGTTAAAATATACCATGAAATGGCTCACAAACGGCACACACGAACATTTTACAAAGTCCCATTAGGAGCGTGTTTAATCAGAAATCAAACTAAGGCCCCATGTTTTGGGAGCCTGGACTCTTCCTTACGTGCACCTAAGGACAAGGCCATTCCCCTGGAACATGGTGCCCCAATTCTGTCCAGATTAAACACACTCCTAGGGCCTCGATTGCAAAATGTTCCCGTGTACAGCCAACGCTACCATTAGGGTATTCCAGGAGATCAGGGGCACCTAAATTACTGAATAAGTAACAATGTCACTCATCCAGTGATTGTTAACGCTCCTGCTGGGTCCTCACACTGAGCGCCAGCTTCTGGCATGAAGAAGCATCAGTCAGCAGGTTCTTACATGTGAAGCTGCTGGCTACTGCTCCTCACGTCAGTGTTGTGCCGGGAGTGTGGCTCTTGGTTATAATGCTAAAGCCAAGTGCCACACTCCAATTCTGAGGAGCAGAGGATGCCGCTCCCACCGCCTCCTGCAGTAAGAAGCGGTGGTGGGGCCCCTGCCTCTGATGTGTGTGTGTAGGGTGGGTGTGTTTTGATTGTGTGCAGTTTGTAAGCTTTCCCATTGCTGTTACTGGTTACAGCACATTTATGTTTGAGTATATAAGAGATGAGGGTCTGGAGCAGATCTTCAGTGACAGCGGGTCCCTTAGACAGAGAGAGGTAGCCATATATAAATGTTGTTACACTGTGTCTGCCTATTGTACTATATTTGCTGACATTAAACTATCTGCACTAATAGTTTTAGTAGTTGTTGAACAATAAATGCTATCAGCTGAGACTTTTGCATGCTATTCCAGAGGGACAAGTCCCTTGTTTTTATGTTGATGAGAGGCAATCAAAAAGGGATTCATTTTGCAAATCACATTACCATTTTGGATAGTTGAAACTCAGGACTGTCCTGGGAAAATAGACTGGTAATTAGTATGCATTTTACATGGTAGCATGACGTTTGACATCTTCTGGACAGTTAAACATATTAATGGGTAATAGTGAGGGTGGGGTGCAACTGCTACGGAACAAGCTTCCCCAGGCGCGGAAGTATGCACAGAGAAGACTCAAACTGGGGTTCACTGTGCACGCACTGCCCCAATAAAATGATGCATGCTTCAAGAAGCCCTAGAGGTGGAAGGAGTGTGGGCTGGTGTGATCAGCAGCAACACAAGATTTTTTTTTTTTACACCCACGACACACAGAGCTTACAGTGTAAACTATTTACACTCTTGGCTCAGCTATGGGCTTCAAGATGAAGCTGTCTGTGCCATAGCAGTTTCAGTGTGGTTCATGGGTTTAAATAATACTGCACATTTTTATGTCTGGTGCAGCTCAAAAGTATAAAAATAAAATGGAGGATCTGTGACCATGGTATTTAAATGAGCAAAAAGAACAGTTCACTGGTCAAACATTGATAAAACTGGTTCAGAGGTAGATACAATTCAATGGAAAGCTAATTGCCCAACTATGTGCCTGATTAATGCCTGGCTTGCACTTGGGTGCACTGAAATGTCATTTACTGTAAGTAGCAAAGAAAACTGACCAAACGTCAAACATGCAGTATTTCCCCTTTGTTTAACTGGAAGATTATTGTGAAACAGATAGTTAAACTATAGAACTAAGATTAGTTCATTTAAAGATATATTAATATTTAAATATACTCACCCAAGAATTAAAATGTAGTTTTTGGTGTTTAATGATAGTTCCCCCTGACCTGGCAGGTCCCTGGAGGGTTACAACAGTCTTCTTTCGTATTAAAATAAATGTCCTTCAAACACAGAGGTGTTATCGACAACCCTTCTTTGAACATGAATAGGAAGTCTACAGGGAGCATCAACAACACTGTTGACTGTTTTGGGTGATCTTCCACTTTAATGAGTGGGAAAGGTTAAGAAAATACAACTAGGCAGTGTTTAGACATGACGTTGTTCAACAGTGTATCTATGTGTAGAGCACAGGTTGGGCTTTCAAAGTGGTCGCTTCCCAGATAAGATGAAATTCGGAGACAAACTTATGGACGTTGCAGGCATGTACACAAATGGATGCTGAAGGCAGTCGTAAACCACCAGGAGATACCTTAACTGTACCAGTAAACACACAGGCTGCAGAGTGCAATATCCAAAATCTTACATATCATTTAATAAATGTTGTGGTTTGCATTTTGACCACCTCCTATACAGAGTGAAACCTGCATCCATTCTATCATCACATCTGCTACTTTCATAACTACCACTCATTAGATAGTGAGAACTGTGGTGTAAGACCAGATGTATGCTAAGTATTACTGCACAATCAGCTCTGAACCATGCCCCATACTTCCAGGTATATTCTGCCAGATGATCTGAGTGAGGTGTTTACAATTAAACATTATGCAAGGCCTGTGGTGATTTGCTTTCACAAAACCCTTGTGTACAAGGCTGAGTGTGTGGGAAAAGATCAGGGACAGGAAGGCAGACTCCAGAGTAAACATTAAGATGAGATAATTGAATATAAATTAGATTACTGAACACTTGCATTATATCTGTAGATTTCCAAAGAAAAAATGTTAGGCTGCAGTCTGTAACAATGTAGAGCTCAGCTATAGATACATTTCAATTATAAAACTATTTCCTTGGTTATGGCTTTATCACCATATTCAATATGGCCAATCTATTTTCTTTTACTTTATCTCTCTCTCAAAGCACCTACTCTCTCGATGGGGCCTATTTATGATACAGAGAAAAGGCCTCTCTCTGGATTTAGGGTTTCTCCCAGATTACCAGAACCCCCAGGCCTCTTACCGCTGTCAGCCAGTATTGCCATGGAGCAGAGCATCACTCAATTGTCCCGGAGAAAAATTTATGGTACAAAGGCAGTGACAGGAAATTTGCTATCACTATGATAGGCCGAAATAGCAAAACTAGTATTATCGCTGCTTAATCATAAAGACTCTAGGGGGTAAATTTATCAACCTGCGGGTTGAAAAAGTGGAGATGTTGCCTAATGCAACCAATCAGAGTCTAGTTATAGTTTATTTAGTACATTCTACAAAATGACAGCTAAAATCTGATTGGTTGCTATAGGCAACATCTCCACTTTTTCAAACCCGCAGCTTGATAAATTTATCCCTAAGACTCTATCCCACTCTCTGGATCTGCTTCTGTTCTATATATTTCCCCTAAACCTTCTCAAAGTCTACTAACATTCTCCTATTGCTATGAATCCTCTCCAGCCCCTAAACATATTATGATTCATGTTTCTCTTCCTCTTTTAGATTGTAAACTCATGGGAAATGGCTTCCTTATGTTTTACTGTATGTTTATTGTTTGTGATTTGTTGGTGTAATAAATACCGATATTGTATAGCAATGCTAAAAATTTACATTTTATAATTAATGGATTACAATAACAGCTGTCTACAAAAATACCCCCACACACACATGTAGGAATATGCATGCAGACCTTACTAGCCCAAGGCAGGGATGGCTGGCTGTAACATTACATTATTAGGAGATCATTTGTAGGGACAAATCTTAAATCTGTGCTGTTTTTGTAATACTTATACTTTTGCAAAAACAAATAAAAAAAATACACACGAATTATAGCTAATGTTTTATACAATAACCCAATTGCCTTTTTTAAAAACAATAATATATTTTATTAATACTAAACTGTAAACTTATTACATGAAAATGGAAATGCAATCCAATTACCAGACTTATTGTCAATTCAGTTTCAAAGAGGTAAAAGCATCTGATCTAACCTGATGATGTATTGTTTCCATCTGTTAATTTTGTTAATAGGGTAACAATGTATTGTACTTATTACTAGTTTTTCTTTTTTTCCTCATTTTGGCCATATACAGAGAGCTTTTGGCTAGTTCGGACATTTCCAAACAATAACTTCTAGACATTTTTTCATTGAGAACTGTGCCAAAATAGCATTTACATTGCTATTAACAGTGCAGGCTCTGGAGTAACACAGTAGCACAGTTGTTAGCATTTCTGCCTCACATAACTGGGGTCATGAGTTAAATTCCCAAACAGGGCCTGATCTGTGTGGAGTTTGCATGTACTACTCGCGTTTGCGTATGTGTCTATAGCCGGATTAAGGTGGGGGCACAGGGGGCACGTGCCCCGGGCCCCCCTCTCTCTGAGGGCCCCCCGCCACCAGTCACGCGCTGATCGGATCACCTGTCAGTTGGTGATCCGATTCTAGTGCTTCTGCGGTTGTGGGGCCCCCCTGACAGTAACACTGTTACTTGGAGTGTGTATATATATATATATCTATAATATAAATGTCTAGTGGCGTGTTAGTCTGTCTGTGTGTGGAAAAAAAACAACAAGCTGCAGCGCCACCTGCTGGGCAGAGTTATACACTGACCTATAAATTTCTTGAAGGAGAAGTGACAGTTGGGAGTGGTTGGTGGTTGCCAGGGGTGACAGTGGGGAGTTTTTAACACCTTAAGTAGCTTGATTTGACTAGAATGCATGAGTATCATGCACGGGTTAACTGACCTGCTAAATTCTTAGTGTGTGTGGGAAAAAAAACTCAAAAAGGGCTGAAATTTGGTATACTGACATTATTGACGAGTTGAGGGGTCAAACTCATTTTCGTGAGGTAATTTTACCTCATGAACACACGTGTACAGTGGCGGATCCAGGGGGGTGCCGACGGCTGCACAGTATGTGCAGGTCCGTTTGGCAGTGACAGTGTGCTGCCCGGCTGCTCTGATTGTGTTTTAAACACAATCAGAGCAGCCGGGCAGCACACTGTCCCTGCCTGTCACTGCCGAGCGGACCTGCACATACTGTGCAGCCCCCGGCAGCCTCAGAAGTCGGAAAGGAGGGCGGGGCCTAAATCGCCCCACCCCAACATCCCCCCGGGGAACAAACATTTTCTAGATCCGCCCCCTGCATGTGTAGCGGCGTGTGTTGGTGTGTGTCTGTGGAAAAACTTTTTTCTCAGAAAGGGCTCATCCGAATGACCTGAAATTTGGTATACTGACATTATTTGACAAAAAAATGCATGAGTATCGTGCACGGGTTAACTTGTATGTATATATATATATATATATATATATATATATATATATATACACACACATATATATATATATATATATATATACATACACACATATATGTGTGTGTATATGTATGTATGTATTATGTGTGTGTATATGTATATATGTAAGTATATATGTGTGTGTATGTATATATATATATATATATATATATATATATATATATATATATATATATATTATATATATATATATATATATATATATATATATATATATATATATATATATATATATATGTGTGTGTGTGTGTATATTATATATATATCAAAATTATTGGTATGTTATCACTGTTTCTTTCATTTTAATGTCCGGTATCATTGCTATATGTGTGTGTGTGTGTGTGTGTGTATATATATATATAGGCTTGAGTAATTACTTTAACATGATTATTAATAAAATAGAGGTTTCTATAACTTATAAGTTACAGGATCCTCTATTTTATTAATATATATATATATATATATATATATATATATATATATATATATATATATATATATATATATATATGTGTGTGTGTGTGTATATTATATATATATATATATATATCAAAATTATTGGTATGTTATCACTGTTTCTTTCATTTTAATGTCCGGTATCATTGCTATATGTGTGTGTGTGTGTGTGTGTGTGTGTGTATATATATATATATAGGCTTGAGTAATTACTTTAATATGATTATTAATAAAATAGAGGTTTCTATAACTTATAAGTTACAGGATCCTCTATTTTATTAATATATATATATATATATATATATGTGTAGTCTAATTAAACCTTTAATATTTAATAGAAGTGGCAGGCTTCAATAATTACTTTAATGATGACTAATAAAATAGAGGATCCCGTAACATAGTTGTTGTGTGTGTATATGTATATAGCGATGATACCCCACATTAAAATGAAAGAAACAGTGATAACATACCAATAATTTATATATATATATATATATATATATATATATATATATATATATATATATATATATAAATTTCTGAATCGAAACGCGTCGGCAGTGAGTGACGTCAGACGCTCCAACGGGGATTCGTATAGTGTGAAGACTCTACTCCTCTGGAAGTCGGTTATCGCAGGGGTTTCGCCCGGGACACTCCATGCTGAGTGATATAACATCACGCTCACTGATTTCCGGAAAGGGATAAGAGGCCACCTATCCTCGTTGTAGGAGCTTGTTTTAAGGAAGATTACATGTGAGGAGTCATTTGTTTATGACGGCCTCGTTTTTATGTGTTTACAATAAAGTGTCTGAGGATTTTACACTATGGAGCTTTGCTCTTTTCTTTTATTTTTATAAACGGACAAGTACAATCGGATGGTTTATATCGGGATCAGAAAGGAAGATCTAGATACTTCGTGACATGCCTGATTATCATTTGGTTCTAGTGAGTGTATACCCTTAAGGGGTAAAAGAAGAGTTGTTTTTTATTTCTCCACACGAGGTGTCTACATTGTATCATTAGATCACAAGGGCATACAAGGAAATATGATGTCTGTTGTGCTTTTTCCGCTGTAAAAATTATTTGTTTTAGTAAGTGTACACCCTTAAGGGGATTTTTAGGAATACTTCTTTTTCACGAGGTGTTTTTATTATTATATCTACACACGGGCCTAAAAGGATAGTATTATTCCTTTAATAATTATATGGCAAAAACAGGTTGCACTATGTTTGTTGTATATTTGTTTTACATATTCCTTTGATGAGTGAATACAGAGAAGCACACTGAATAAAGAGGAGTGGATACACCAAGGATATGAAAATTACCAGAAATTGAAAATATATGGACATTGAATTCCATTTATAATAGTATCTGGATTGTTTACTAATAGCGCCATTTCTGTTCACAATTTTGTTTAGATTCTATTTTGTATAGGCATGTTGAGGGGATTGTGCACTGTGATTTGAAAGGCTGCAATTGGATAGATTGCGCGGAGTATCTGAATATTGTATTGTCTTCTCTGAAAACAGCTCAAGTCAACAGATGCTATTTGGAAAGCACTCAACCCCTATATTTGTGCTCAGGAAAAATGAAAATTGGGTGGACATCTTGAAAATGCCGTATGTATTCTATAGATAATAAAGCATTATCATTAAGTGGTAGCAGGCAAGCATTATCAAAGCACAGTCCATATTCTCCAGTTTTCCCTCAGAGCCACATCTTGCAGAGTTTCTTACTGTCACTGACCTTGAATTACCTGTAACCTGCGGTAATCTGATCGTTGCTTAGTTTGTTTCTGCTAATGCTTAAATCTGTCAACTGTTGTTATGATTTATCTTTTTTGTTTATTGTGTGTAGTCTGCCATACATCCCTAGCAAGCTTAACTTTATTGTGTGACAATGTATTAATGGCATGTGCATGTATCTTTAGAACAACCTCACCATGGGTGTCATGTTAGCTGGGTGCTAGCCCACGTGGGGTGTGAAGTCAAATACATGTTTGCTCTTTGCCAAGATCCTGTAAAACGGTAATGGGCTTTGTTGTGCGACACCCACAGGTGGAAGATTCCTGGCTAACCCCTCTAAGCAGCAGCCTACAGTACATGGGGAACAGGTTTAGATGTGGAATACAGGCCAAAGGTCAGGAGCATGCGCATACTGGGGTGATCAGAAACTGGATGGATAATGGTAGTGTAGTAATCAGATGGCAAGTACACAGAAGGTCATGAACAATCCAGGTCATTAGTCAGATGAGCTTCAATATTGTAGCATGGCAATAGCAAAAATACCTGATGCTCAGGCACATCACTGTTAATTATTCACATTGGTGTACTTTAAAATCTTGCAGTCAGGTTCACAACAGCTACTAATTAATACAATAGACAGGAAGAGCAGCTAATGTGCAACTATGTGGAGACCCAGAGCGAGGAACAAGGGTGCCAAGCAAAATCCAGGAACAAGGGTGCCAAGCAAGGTAATGCTGCCGGAAGCAGCATTTTACAAGGTGAACTACAATACATGTCAGCTCATCCGCTGCTACCACTGATGGGATTTTATAGGGCCAGACAACCACACACTATCTGATTACACATAACCTAACACAGAATCAGTATTCAGATGGCAAAAGGTTAACTTGGTACATTATAGCCACTGTTTGTAATTAATATATGAATATTTTTGTATGACATCGGTAGAGAATCTGTGCAGACAGGGCAACCATCAGGGGGTTACAGGGGGTAGAGGTGTAAGGGGACCAGACGGACGAGGGGGCCTGTTGTGACACGCTGGCTCCCTTTTTTTTTTTTTTTTTTATAATGTCATGAGGAGACTCTCAGTTACTGATTGGCTGGGAGCACGCCACCCGAGACCAGCCATTACAATGGCTGCAGCAGGATCTGCAAAGGAACGGACTCCCTTACCTTATCCACAAGTGCTCACCCATATCTCCACTGACGTCCTATTCTGCATGATCTCCCACCCAGGATACAAAAGAGGTAAACAGAAGAGTCTGCCTCTTCAACACTGCACAGACACTGGAAGAAGGTAAGGAGGGAAATCTGTGTGGTTAGTTATCTACAGGTTTTAAGCAAAAGGCACCAGATAGACATTCTAGGCTAAGGTCTTATTGTCAACACTAATTATCCTATTTATTTAATGTCATTTCGGTGAAAATGGCTGTATTTATTAAATTTGAATACTATAAAATTAATGGCAGTGCATATTGCGGGGAAAAATGGTTATATATTAACTCTCAATGTTATTATGTGAATAAATTAAATTTTATGTTGGAGTGGTTTCAGGGAGGGAGGCCTAACTATTAAACTTTACATATTTCATGTACCTATCCTTTTTCAAAACAGGACCCCAACATTCCAAGATCCATTTTCTGGGGGGAAGGGGAAGGGGGACGGTATAATTTGTACTGGGCTCCACAATTTCTAAAGTCAGCCCTGTGGGAAGGTGTCTGTCTTTACACAAACATGATGTATTCATGCCCACTTAATCAGTTATATCTCATTATAGGTTTAGGCTACTGTTACTTGGATTCTAGTATCTGTTACTTATCTGTATGGCAACCTAGACTGAACCCTCAACCTTTAATCTACTCCAACCTTGTCCATTAGCTTCTTTGCCGTGACTTTGCCTGCTAATTATGTACTTTTGTGTTAAATCTGATTCGCGAACATGGATTGTTTGAGCTCAATATCCTCTTCCATTTGTCAATACTCTTTTCCTGAGAGGTAAACACCAATAACTCTGTGCATTAGCCCTGGGAGCATCATAGTACCGGTGATCATGTCTTGCTGTAAGGGAAATTTCCATTTAATGCTACTGAACTACTATATGTCCCTGATGGATGTACACGCCACTATAACTATCACCTTAACAAAATGATTTAGTAACCTATGGCTCTCTAGCTGCTGTGAAACTTTTAGGTCATACAGTATGCCAGAAATCTGATGGTTAAGCATTGGTACTTCCTTCAGCGTAGAGAGGATATGAAATCACTTCCTGGAATTGTATAATGAATATGGACAAGCTTATGGACTTGGAAAATAGTATTTTAAAAATAATACATAAAAGTTATAGTAACATGTATATACATGGCTGGCTTTTAATGGTTTAGTTTCCCTGTTGCTATATGCCCCTTCGACCCTTGGTACCGAGTTCTATGTCCTTAAATTTAACCACATTGCAACAAATAAAATAAAAGTAAAAAGTATTCTACCAATAATTTAAACACACATTAAACATATATTAAAAAGATATTGAATTAATGAAACATCAGCTAGAATTAAAGGGATTATTGACAGCAAAATACAATTGTCTTTATAAAGGAACTGTTAAAGCCATTCAAAAATATATATTTAAGTGTTCCAGGAATTTATCAAAACTGATGATTTTATTTATATAGAAATTGTGATCATGTATATCATGTATTGCTGCTGCCCATACAATTCTGCCACCATAGGTCTACGTTTCTAAAGCTTTTTCAGAAACGTGTGGGCTAATCCTTATGTTGGAATATTATGGACCTGGTTCAGTAAGGAAAGTAAAGCAAAAATATTGAGTAACTTTGTACCTTGGCAAAACCATATTGTTATGGGAAGGGGGATGTAGATTTAAAATGTGATGGCAGATTTATAGTTGGGGCAAGACATGTCCTAGATCAACTTTAAATTCCAGTGTCCAAATAAAGCTATCAAGTCTTAAAAGCATACAGTTTTTAACTTATGTACAAAATAATAAACTAATTTGCACCCCTTGCACTGTAACATGGTTTTGTCCAGAACAAAACTTACTCCTTTTTTGCCTTACTTACCTTAATGAATCAGGCCCTATATGTTTTATATATACATATTATACAAAAGCAACTTGAATACCACTTTAACAAAATAATCACTTCATATAACAGATTGAGGATTTAAGGTGGTTAATTAAATGTTTATTTAAATATTTTTTAAACATTATACAAGACATTTGTTTTAAAGCTGCACTCCCCTATAAAAATCAAGTACTACATTAATATACGTCTTGTTACCTGTAAGATTGTTCATTTTTCCTCACTGTTTGGATTCAAGCTGCTATTGGTTATTTACAGGTTGTTCAGTGTCATACAATTACCATGGCGACCACAGTCACGTACAATGTAGTGAGCTGAGAGATTTCGGAAAGCCCCTATTCTCAGCTCATGTAATCACGGAGGACTGACTGACTCACACTCAGATCAGGCCAGACCAAATGTTGCAGGGAAGAAGCAGAAACCAATGCTTCCATGTGTGAGTCAGTTTTTATAAGTGACAGCCATCCAGATGTACCCTCACAATATTGCAACTATAGAGTTATAGGAGTATCAGAGCTTCATCTTAAAAAGGTAGAAAACTGGCTGTTAAATAAATGAAGTAGATTTGGGACTGCAGCTTTAATGAAGTAAAATATGCAAATCATATGTATGTAATATACTGTAAACATTTTTAAGATCATTTCCATTGTAGACCACTTTTATATATAAAAATAAAACCTCAAGGACATCTGTTAGTTGGGCTCCATATTGAAGTACAGGTGAAGAGAACATATACCCTAGAAATGCTTACACACGGTCTAGTTTATCTATAAAGAAATATTATATAAAACAGAATTAAATTATATTCCAAGGGAAACATTTGTATTTATATTTACTTGCAAAACAAAGCTGTCCCAATCGGGATTACAGAACAGAGACCTCAAATCGGGACTGTCCCGCCTGAATCGGGACAGTTGGGATGTGCGCATATTATTTGCATGTATGAACAGTAGTTGTAAGCTGTCACTTTGAATGCTTTGTCAAGCTTAAATAAAATATCATCCAAAGACTTAAGTAATTTGATTATGCAAAGCAAATTTATTTTGAAGACCTAACCTTTGTACCTTAACAGTTACCATGAACAGGTCTGCAAAGCTGGCATGGTTTTTAGCTGAAGTTTTCATAGTGCCTCTAATATTCACTACAGAATTTCACCCAGAACTTATATTATACTATAATACGCCGCTCACACGAACAAGGAGAGACATGTGAGTCCATTTTACTGCCCCTGTCACCACTGCTTAGACACTTAGCCACAGTGCCCGAGCAATGATCACTTCTCCTGCTAGAGAAGGTAAGAGAGTTTTGTGTTCCAGCACTGCAACACATTCTGTGTTGGTAGCTCTGACTGGACAATTGCTGCAGTATGTATTCAGCGCTCGCAACCCAAATTTTGGATAGTTCTCCCGAACCCCTCCAGGATAGCAGGGGACTGCGAATCGCATCATTTTTGCCCCTATGGCTTGATGGCACAATTGTGGCATTTTGCTACCACTGCACGTGCCACTTGACCTCGAGATCTATTGGAGGGGATATTTTTAAAGCTGGCAAGTATAATCAGAATTGACACAGGTGGAGAACAATTGAAGTGTGTGAAATCTCTCCCTCATCCCATACTTTTGCAAGTTGGGGGCAAGGAGCTGTTACAGTATAATTTTAGGTCTAGGTAAAGCTATTCAAGTTAGTAATATCTGACAACCCCTTCACACACCTCTTGGGATGCCTTTTCTTCATATATATTATTGTAGAACATTGCATATTAATAAATTAATTCCTACTTCAAGCTCAGCTAGCCAGCGGATCATTCTACTCACCTCTATGGATATGTGCCAAAGCCAGAGTGACAACATGATGTAAACATGAGTTCCAGGCAGAAAAGAACTCCTCCTTCTCCGTCATTACCTGTTAGATAAAACACAGCACATCTTAAAGTGGCTGAGCTGCTGCTACCATACTGTCCAAGGAAATTACATACAGGTAACGATTATCCCCGTGCATTTCTGTGTTAAACTCTATTACCAGCGACTACAAAAATGTTAACAATATCTATACGGACATCACAAAAATATACGTGGTCTGATCCAGAAGACAGATTTAAACGTGGTAATTCATCTCTTAGTTTATCCAAACTTTTAAATGCGTTGAAGTAAAACGCATTTATATTATAAAACACATGTAAAATAATTAATCATGTAAAATAATTAATCAAGCTCTAATAGAAATATGCAAAAAAAGATTTATAACTACTACTTATTTTGCATTGTGAGGTACAACTCAAAAATAATTCAAAACCTATTTATTTTACATACAGGCACAACAGGTCAATGATACAGAGACATTGATACTTTTACTGTCCTGTGCAAAACTTTAATGTGACGCTCTCCATCTACTTACACTGAAATAAATGTATCCTGTGCTGAACACGTAGATACTAGTGTATGTGATGCAATGTAAATCAATATACCAAGTGCATCAAGCTTTGCATGGCACACAGTGCCATAACTAGACATTTTAGTGCCCGGCGCCCCCCATCTAAGTGGGAGTGTCATTTGCCAAGTGGGTGTGGAAAACCTAATGTGGAGGTGTGGCTAGCACTTTACTGAAAGAATTCTGTTATATATATATTTATTTCATGCATTTGCAAATATGTATATATATATATATATATATATATATATATATATATATATATATATATATATACATACATATACACACACACACACACACACACACACACAAGTTAACCCGTGCATGATACTCATGCATTCTAGTCAAATCAAGCTACTTAAGGTGTTAAAAAAGGTTCTTGTCATGCATTTGGGCCTAGCCCAGGCCTCCTCAGGGGAAGAGCGTCACTTCCCGACGCAAGCGCCCTTTTTTAACGTGGTTTTGTCCACATGTCACCACCTCATCATTTTTCTCCATCACCTCATCCTTCATCTTCATCGCCACATCCTTCATCAAGCTACTTAAGGTGTTAAAAACTCCCCACTGTCACCCCCGGCAACCACCAACCACTCCCAACTGTCACTTCTCCTTCAAGAAATATATAGGTCAGTGTATAACTCTGCCCAGCAGGTGGCGCTGCAGCTTGTTTTTTTTTTTTTTTTCACACACGCCACTAGGCATTTATATAGTAGATATATATACACATACATACAGTGGTGGGATTCAAATAAATTAACAACCGGTTCTCTGCCCTAATGACCATTTAAAGTATGCAAAAATATATACCGAAAGGTATTCTAATATTTCATGCACTTAATAATCAAATAAGAACAGTAAAAGAGATACACAAAACTACATTGTTATCAGAAAGAGTTTTAAAATGTTGAAGAAAAAATGTTAAAGAATACCTTACCTGACACAAATCTGTTATTTAATATTATATTCATATTATGCCACAGTAATGCCCCCAATTCATAATATTCAACAGTAATGCCCCCAGTTCATATTATGCCACAGTAATGGCTCTCCATCACACTCTGCCATGCAGCCTTCCTTTGCCCCTCAAAACACTGCGCTGTAGCTTCCTTTGCTCCCTTTTCACAGTCTATTATGCTGCCTTCCTTTGCTCCCCCTTGCTCCGTTCCTTCACTTACCTTTTCTATCGTCTTCTTTGTGCTCCTCTTCTTGCTTGCCACCGAATTCTCTCTGCGCCGCTCCTCAGTGATGTCACGCCCAACATTCAGTGCGGACGGAGCAGGGAGGATGAGGTGCTGACGCCGCAGAGAGGTGATTTTTTTTTTTGTCTTTTGCTCATAATGTTTTATTCTGAGGTAATGTGGTACATTCCCCCTGACTCTATCATACAGCCACATTCTGAGGTAATCTCTCCCCCAAATCTGTCTCTTTTCACTCATAGGGGTCATAGAATCAATTGCCGGCTATTACAGTAGGAATCTCAGCTCATTTTTCTGCTCATCTCTATGGGGTGTGAGAAATAATGAGCGGAGATTCCTGTAAAATCTCTGACACAATGAGGGGTGTTCAATTGTTAGCGTTAACGAAAAAAAACGAGCGCTCAAAAAATATTACCGTTTATACGGTAATATTGCGCGCGAAAAGCATTAATACGGTAGTTTACTCGCGGAATTTCAGCTCGCCGCTCAGGGAGCTCCGAGCTGAAATTCCGCGAGTAATTACCGTATTAACGCTAAGATTTTTTGAGCGCTCGTTTTTTTTCGTTAACGCTAACAATTGAATACCCCCCAATGTGTCTCCATGGACACCTTAAACTGAATTAAAACTCTTCCATAGTTTCTCTGTCATGATTTACTTTGGCCCTCGTGGCAGCAGGCCGAGGACCTCCTCCCCAGATTACAAGGGGAATACCGGAACCTCCGCCCCTTAGTCCCAGGTCCCTGACGGACACTCTCTCACCACCAGGGTTGCCAACTCTGAAATGAAAAACAAGCCCAAACCAATCCTAAAAAGCCCAAAAAGAAGCCCAACTTACAAGGGACCATCCTTTTCTAGAACACTAATTTCTACACTCAATCTCCATTTAGTAAACCTTTATAAACACAAGAAGACACATTTCTACACTGATATGGCAAAACAAGAAGCAAATGCAGTAAATTACCCTTTTGAAATGGGGGAAACTGACATGGCTACAGATTCAATAATCATCCCCAAATACACAGAGATTCTTATTAACCATAATTACACCACAGCATCGCCCAGCAAGTAAAAAAAGGTTCACAACATACGTGAACTGAGTATAATGTATGCAAGGCCACTGGTATGTCTGTACTGTACAGCCCCATGATATAACAGTATAAAAATAGGGCTCTGAAAGCAGTCTTCTGACATGAGCAGCTACTGGAGGGGAGGGGAGGGTGTTATATAGCAGTGTTACCTGCTATAAGTGCAGCAATAGTTTAGACACAGCACTTATTTCAGCAGGTTGTTGCAGATCCGTCTTTCTGTGATTTATTCCATGTCCTCCTCTGACTCCGCCCACCAGCAAACAAAAATGCCACTTTATTGGAGGAATATCGCTGCACCTGCCCATAAAAAACATGTGATTGCCCCAATCACTAAATGTAAACAGACCAAAGAAGGAAAAAAAAAATGCAGTCTGAGGAGACCATGTGTGGGCAGTGTGTCCAAGCCCAAAAAGAAGCAACAAGCGGCAGCCTAAAAAAACCCGCAACTCAGGAAAAAAAGAAGCCCACCACACATTTCTGCTCATACTAGCCTTATGTTGCTAAGCAACCATTCCTGCTGTGTCTCCTTTGGGTCCTAGTGTCAGGGCCACACATTCAGTCACTGGAAGTTGTAAATAACTAAACAGGATGTAGTTTGAGAAATCTCATCTCCAACAACCCTCTCTTTTTTGTGATTTTTTTTTTTGGCCATTTTTAATCTACACTTTAGAATGATATGTTGAATATGTTTTTAAGGAAGCCCTGTCATATGCAGCATGTACTTATACAATCACTGAAGTGGACTGGCCACTGCCCCCTCCCCAAGATCAGCATCTCTCTCCTAATATAATCTGTGCTGCTGTGAGCATTATTATGATATGATTGGCTACAGGTTGTTCTATCCCCACTCCCTTCAACACTGGAGTAACATAGATAAACAGGATATTATGATTGATAACCAAAAAGTGCTCTGACCACAGTCAAAGGCATATTAAAAATGGGTTCCCTTACAAAGTACCCGCAAACCAACTCCCTATGAAGCTTTCTGAAAAATGATTCTGTATTGCCAACAAAAATATCATGACTTTGTACAATTACTCAATCTCTTACAGTTATAGTTTACAATGTAGTCAACTTTTAGTATGTAAGACAGACTTCCAGACTTAATTAATCTTTGTCTACCAAAACATATTAAAAACCCATGGTATCTTGGGTGCAGACCCATTCAACCAATATGCAGGCACTTTAATGAATCCTCTCCTTAATTGGTGTTTAAATAACATTTATTGTACAAGAAAGTGTTAACTCTACCTATAGAATGCCACAATTGGTATTTTAATTGATGTTCCCATGTACTGCTGTTAACATGTCCTAATCATTTCAAGAGAATATTGATTAAAATACCTGTAAAATTCATAATGTATTCCTCTAAAAGTGCTTGTCAGAAAGATTGGGAGGGAGGGAGGCAGAGAGAGAGAGAGAATGCCGAACTTCATGTGTTCCATTGACAGGAAGTTCGGCATTTGGAACGCAAACTTGCGTTTCAAATGCCTGCAGGCACAGAGGCAGGTAGCGGTAGGCTGCTGCGCCCCCTTGGGCTTGCGCCCTAGGCGATGGCACCGCCCGCACCTGCCTAGTTACGACTCTGACGGCACAGTAAATAAATACACATCATGTGTGTAATAAGAAAATAAATGCCGTGCAAATCAGACCCAATTTTACAGTATACCACAACGCCTTGTTTTTAATATGTCATGGTAATGCTGATAAGTGGCCCAAGCCCACCAAAAGCAGTCCCATGTCATAAACAGTTTTATACCAATAATATACAGTCACAGGGCAGCATTTAGAAATCGTGAAGTCCCGCCAATCTAGTACCCACCCAACTTCCATTTTTAACCTTGTCCAAAGTTACATAGAACTATTATACTCTCCCATTGTCACATTTAACCAATCACCCTCCCACTGTCACATATGACCACCACCCTACCGCCCTATGTCACACAACACCAACCCTATCTCCAAATATCACAAACCGTCCTCTCTCCCCCCTTGTCACATTGCCAGCCCCATGCATTCATTGCAGAGCTAGACATGGGCGGGTGACTGAGCAGGCTCATAGCAGAGCTTTTGCCTTCATATATGTTTTATGCAGTCAAACTCCCCAGGCTGCACACACGCAATTACAGTACAGTTCCCAAGCTGCAGCAGACTGTCCAGCTCCCTTGACCACATAATACAGAACAATTCCCTTTCCCCCAGTAAACATTACACCTCCTACGCCACTAGTATACAGTACCATGCTCTCATGCTACTACTATAGAGTATCCTTCAAAAGCCCCTGTATATGATACAACTCCCATATTCTGAGTAAACAATGCAGCCCAATGTCCAAGTATTGGTCACCCTCTCCTTGTGTTGTTGCTAAAATGTACAAATAGCGGGCTGTCAGGATCACAGGGGTCTGTATAGATTAGGCTTTCATATGTCACAGATGCTTTGTGTGATGTATCCATGCCGTGCGAAGTATGAAAGACTCTTTATAATAAGGTGTTTCTAACCCCCCATCCATCCTTGCCACCCCTTTCCATGGCCCTTACCGCGTGGATGATCCGATTGCCCAATATCAGTCACTAGGGGATATATTTACTAAACTGCGGGTTTGAAAAAATGACATGTTGCCTATAGCAACCAGATTCTAGCTGTCATTTTGAAGAATGCACTAAATAATTGAAAGCTAGAATCTGATTGGTTGCTATAGGCAACATCTCCACTTTTTCAAACCCGCAGTTTAGTAAATATACTCCTAGGTCTGCCAATCATCACAGGCAATATGTATTCGCTTTGCAAAGTGTGTCATTTTGCCACACAAACCCATGTGCCACTTAACATAGCACAATTATGTAACAACAGCACTTGGATGCATTGTCCGTATAGAAATGCCACTCATTAAATGCACTGTTTCAATATAGAAAAATGTGATTGATCCACAGACAGGTAAACAGTATTAATTACTCAAATGAAGGAGTGGTATAGTTGTTTATGTGTACATGCAAACCAAAAAATGTAATCTCATGGCTATACATTAAAAAAAAAAAAATGTCATACATCCCCAAGCAAATTCAAAATTACTCAATCAAATTATGTAACAGTATTCTAGAGGAAGTTTAGTTTACCTCAGACCCTTATGCTTATGACAGGCATCTATTAGTATATAACAAATCACTGAAAAGCTTTGTGTCTATATAAAAGGTACAGAACTTTAAGACTTCTAATATCTGTAATAATTTACAGTAGGGTGTACATTATACCTTATATGTACTTTTTAATTGAAAAAAAAAACCTCAAAAATCAACTGAAATCGACCCACAATGACGAAAAAATTGACTTACAAGACTTATTCATGCATCTTTAGTGTAAAATCAGTGGGTTCTGACATCAAAATAAGATGAGTACATAAATATTATTTATGAAAATGTTAATGGATATGTTAACTGACATGTTTTATATAATATATAGCAATTTACATATATCCATTTTTTATTGATTTATCTATCCAAGTGTCAACCTTGCTTAGTTATCTTAGACTAATAGTCTGTCAGTCACAGATGACTGACAAGTTGTATGACATATAAGCCATATAACTTGCAAATATGCAAGTTTGTATCACACACACACACCATCATTTGAACTGAAAGTAGTGGCTATATTACTGTTTATTAATCATTTAGATTTTAAATGGATATTTAGGTTGTATACATTTCCCTGTGAAACATCTGATCCAAAAGCCTATTGTGAGGCTTGTAATTCCAGGGCCGTCTTTCCCATTGGGCACAATGGGCAGGTGCCCGGGGGACCTGCAGCCCAGGGGGGCCCGTCGGAGGCAGCACAAAAAAAAACCTGAAAAAAAAGAAGAAGAAAATACTTACCTTGCTGTCAGCTAGCGATCCGGCTCCCTCCCTTGTCTCCTCCTCCGTGCGGCGCTGGCTGTGCATGTCGGGCGTGACGTCATCACGCCCGCCCGACTTCCATTGCGGAGCGCAGCACGGAGGAGGAGACCAGGGAGGGAGCCGGATTGCCAGCTGACAGCAAGGTATTTTCTTCTTCTTTTTTTTCAGGTTTTTTTTTTTGTGCTGCCTCCGACGGGCCCTCCTGGGCTGCAGGGCCCATATATATAGCCACTTTTTTTTTTTTAATATATATATGTATATATAGGGGCCCCGGTGCACTGCTTTGCCCGGGGGCCCAAAAGGTTGTTAAGAGGGCCCTGTGTAAATCATCATCATCTGTTTATATAGCGCCACTAGTTCCGCAGAGCTGTACAGAGAACTCATTCACATCAGTCCCTGTCCCATTGGAGCTTACAGTCTAAATTCCCTAACATACACACACGGACAGAGTGTGAGAGAGACTAGGGCCAATTTGATAGCAGCCATCTACCAGTATGTTTTGTAGTGTGAGAGGAAACCGGAGCACCCAGTGGAAACCCACTCAAACACGGGGAGAATTTTATTAGAATTTAGGTTGTGAGTTGAAAAGTCTCTCACAACATCCTAATTGCCCATCCCTAAAGGCCCCAACATGCTAGAGAGCAACCTTGTTGATTTCCTGGGTATCGTTTAGCTCATAAAGATGTTGCATTAGAGGACACCTTCATAGGATAAACCAGTCATTTCACATGATTCACTTGACTGGGTTTACCAGTGTTTCTCTAATTAGTGTTGTATAAAAACTACTACAGAAATAAACAAAGAAAAGTAAAAAAACAAACACCCACTGTTAAAGGGAGAGAGGACAATAGTATATTAAACTGAAAAATGATAATAGTAGGAGCTGTGGAAGGTACCAGTGCCCCCGACCCTCTGTATCCGCCATGCAGCGGGCCCCATTATCTCCATGGCCCCGGTGTACGGCACCTGCTGCACCAATGGTAGTTCCGCCATTGATAGAGAGGAAGGGAGAAGCATGGTATCAAACAATTTCTATTAAAATAGCAATCAATGAGTTTTAGAAATTTGTGGCTCTTTATTCCATGCTCAGATGGATGCACTGCGAAATTTGTGCTGGAAGGAGAATATGTAAAGGTCTTACACCTATATTACCCAAACACTACTCTGGATTGAAGAGCAACAAAGAACAAGAAATAAATAACTAATTTTGAATTCCCCAATGACGATAAAAGTCTTCAATTTCCTTGAAGACTCCCTGCAACAACCAGTTACCCTTCCAACCCTTCACAAAAGTCAGCAATGCTGAAAATATCTTTCTGCAGCATCAATAAAATAAGAAAAAAAACAACAATGCTTTATGCTAATTTGCTTTATTATTCCCTAAAATAATCATATGACATTATAAATGGAGGCAAAAAAAATGGTACACATTTTCCACGAATTTATGATGATCACTTTTAATTTACCATGCAGATATGGTCATATATAGAAAGATTCAAATTCACACAATACTGTATTGTGCATGGGTCCTAAAATGACCATCCTTTCTGATCAAAATACAACTGAATCAGAAGAGAAATGGGGTCAGTAAGTATAGGGTCATTGCATACCAGAATGTATAAGTCTTCTTGACATTGATGATCAATACAATGTGACCAAATTGGTCACACGTCTGTTTGCTCAGTGAACTTGTTATGCAATCTAATTGCTCAGTGAGACGCCAGCACTAAAGTATAAAACTGAATAATGATGATTACCCTATGAAGTTACGTTACACTCCAACAACGTCACCTGTCAAATGTGATCTTGTTTGACATGTCTTTGTTAACAAGCACTTACGTTTGGTGGTGTCATTCCCCCAAATGTGTTCACTTGTGGTGAACACAACTAAATGGAGCAGGCAGTGTCCAAAAAATGGTGGAACCCACTGGCTGAGGTTGGTCAATAGGTTCCTTTCTTATTCCTCCATTCCCAAACCAGTTTACATGCCTTTACTAATGTTAAACTGTATTAAAAGCAGGTATTTTGACACCAGTGGTAAGGGCCCTAAGGCAAAGTATACAAACACCATGCCTAGTCATGTTAGTAGAGCAATAGAGAATCACTTATCCGTGGAAATGTGACAACTCACTAAAACAACTCCATGTTATGGTATTTGTCTTGTGTTTGCTGTGTGTATACATTTAGATATCAGTGTCCCTTGCTGTACAGATAAGAGAATCCTAAAGCAGAGGTAACACAGGTAGTGACTGGGTAATAATACTGTACTTATGATGTAATATTACAATTAACAGCAGTAGGTCTCCAAGGATTAAATGATCTTACACATTGTTCATTTAGTCTGTTTAATTTGGTGACTACAGTGATTTTTTTGAAGCCAGACATTATCATGTACCATCCCATTTCAAATAATCCTTTATATGCTTTGACCATAAAAATATAAATACTTCATTGCAGTAATGTTCATATGGTCTTTGTTAGCACTGGGTATGATATATATAAACCTTCTGTTATTAATATCTGTATATACAGTGTGTTCTGATGTCATTATTTTAAACTGAGTTCCAATGTTACTCAGTGGTTATAAACAAAACTTGTGTACTCTAAGTAGCAACTTGTGTACTCTAAGTAGCATACCTCTCAACTTTTGGGAAATTGGGATAATAAGCATGCGATGCATGCACCAGAACGGGTGTGGCCATGCATCACAGGGGCATAACTACATCCCACCCGAGAGCTGGCCCACTCCCAGACACCTTGAAAGCAGCCTTTCAATGCTGCGTGCAGCAGTGGCAGATGTGGGCGGCACCTGTTCACTGCAGCTCTGCTATGCAGGACAAGAGGGTCCACGGGGTGATGGCAAGACAGAGTTCTTAGATTGTGACAGTAGGGAGGTATAAAGTAATGCATAGCCTACTGTAAATTAGGATCTGTGTGACCTGTAGCATACAGCTTCATGCTTTATATGGTCACACAACTCCTCTGTGACTTCTACCATCCCTAATACTTAGGGAGAACATTATACCATTATCTGTATTCAGTCCTGTGGTTACAAATAATCAGTCAGCATTCTGTGTGATCCTACACAATATACCACAGGGGCAACAAAATCATTTTTTTTTTAGATTTGATTAAACTGAAACACAAATTATATCACCTTCCCTCTATTGCATTTAATTTAAATGCATTAACTATTTTTATTCCTTAAGATATTAAATTTAAATGACTAAAAAAAGTAATGTGTACAGCGCTAAACTAGCATGGTATGGCAACTCCCAGTAAACTATTTTATATCACTCCAAATAAAATATAAAGGTTCAACTTTTTTTGTTTCTTTAAATACATTGTATAATTACAGTATTTTCTATTTTTTTCTCCTTTACAGATCTCCTAAAATCTCTGCTGAAAATCTAGAAGAGACAGACTTCTGTTTCATATTGTAAGTGCAACAAAAATCTATCTTAGTTGACTGACCTAAAATGATCTCTAACAGATACTGTACTCTGGGCAAATATTTTCCCAATACAACCTGAGATGACAACAAAGGTAAGTTTCAAACACCCATGTCCATAAACACAGTGCTTTGTTTAACTGTTATACATCAAAACACATCAGAAATTCCATTTCTCTTCTCTGACTTGCTTCATCGTGTAAAAAGCACCAAACAAAATAAGAAAACATCCCGCTACTGTTCAATAATATTACTACTGCTCTAATGGGGCAATCTAGACACATGTAACCTTGTATCTACACAGTAGACATGCATGGACTTGCCTAAGATGTCATTTTGTTTTCTTATTATCATTTCTGGTATAGTATACAGTACTACTAAGAAGATATAAAGGTTCTCTCTAGACTTGAGCTTCGCCTGGGAGGAAACATAATAGTTTTAAGCAACTGAAGGCTTTCCGGCCTGGCAGAGATCGAAGTGGACTCAAATACTTGCAAGTAAAATCTATTTTGATAGCCAATAAAGTATACAGCTGTAGTTATTGGTCAAAACCATGTTGCATTAGAGGGGGAGATAAATTTAAAATGTGGCGACAGATTTATAGTTGGGATAGGACATGTCCTAGATCTACTTTAAATTTCATTGTAAAACACAGCTATCAAGTATTTGTGTGCTACATGGAAAAACTGCCAGTATTTAACTTGTGCCTTATTTTTGTGAGGAGTTAGTGATAACACTATTTAAAAGATCTAAGAGCTCTATATTCTCTGTTTTTCATTAATAATAAGTTGGGAAACCATTCTAAAAAGAAAATTGGAAAGGTGAAAGTATTAAAAATATATATTATATAGATTTGTTTTATTATGTGTCTTATTTTACCTGTCCAGTTACAAATAAATAAAAATATTAATAGTATAATAGATTATTTGACATGTTCATTTTCCCTGTTTATATAACTGATGTCATGTGTCTACTGTATGTTTAAAAATTCATGATAAGTAATAACTATAGAGCTCTTATAATGTCTGTATCTTTAACAGTAACACTCTCTCCCACTCACTCCTGAAGTGATCCCAAGTAAGCCTTTATCCTATTTTATACAATGTATTTTTATTACATACATATTTAGGGGGAATTCAATTCCCCATATTGCTCAAAAGAACACAGGGTGCGCATTATTACCGTTAGTACGATAACTTCAACGCGGATTTCTGCTCGCGGCTCAGGGAGCTGCGAGCAAAAATCCGCATTGATATTACCGTAGTAACGGTACTAACGCACAACAATTACCGCACTAATGGTAACTGTGCGCACGGAATTTAATTCCCTCCTTATTGTGTTATGAAGATAAATATTTAATCACCTAACTCAAAGCCAATGTGCTCATTTCCAGACCGTTTGCAGCTTATCAAACCTTTCCAGTCTTGATACCAGTGTTTATGGCTGGTAATTACAGTTGGCTCACCACAGCACCAAGCCAAGGTATAGAAGCACTAGGTGTCCTGTATGGTCTGGAGATGAAATGTGCTCTGCAGGCTGTACTTGCTGATCTGTGCTTCTACCCTTACATACTAATGCGTATTATACTCCAACGTACAGAAAAAACGGCATGAAGTGTTCTCCAGCCCACTGGATTTTATTGAGCAAGAAAAGCCACTAAATAGAATGCCTGACTGATACAAGGGACAGGGGCAGTGATGTTAGAACAGCTTAAATTATTGCAGTCTCAGCTTTTCTGACCTGTACCAGATCCCATAAGGACATTGTCCTAAGGACATGGGAGGGGCTTCAACAGCCTGTAAGGGGGTGGGCAGGTAATATTTTACTTTATAACAAAGCCTCTGTGAAATTTCAGCTTCATAACGAACAATGTATTTTACACTCATGTCTTATACATGAAAATACAACTTGGGGTTTTGTGATAATTTAATGTTGTATATTACACGCAAGCGGTGTGCCGCCATAGGGATATATGATCTCAACGTCTAGTCTATTTTCAGCGCAATGTGCATTAGGTTAAGTTTGGGCAAAATACGCTGCATGCGCTGCATACTTCAGAGCAGATGTGTGAAAGAGTCCTCACTAGTATCTTGTCAGTTTGTATCAAACAAGTTATTTCACATGGAAATCCTGAAAAAAAACGACCTGTTGGGTATACTTGAAAAGGAGGCTGTGAAACTGCGGCATAACATAATATTCAAGTTTTGTTTGAAAGCTAGTGATGTTTGATAACACTAGAATAACTGGTCTGTTACCCTGAACTATTAAACTGTTTTTCATTAAGTAACATGGCTAAACCTGACAATGTAATCAGGAAGCATTTCTGAATCCTATTTTTTTACAATAGAGAGGTCATTTAGTGCATTACCTTGTGGTAAAGTCTGGCAGCCAACCCACGCTGTAGCACCCTCTCTCGAAAATTGACGGCTTTCAGGAAGAATGTCAGGTTGATGATTTTATCTGTACTTATTGCCAAGAAGCTGAAAAGAAAACAAACATGTATTGTCAGGCCATGTGTTATTATACAAAAAGTCATCCTACCCAACATTCTCCTTCAAATAAATCTGTTATCTATTCCACTTATCAATTACTATTTTAGTTTGATACAATTCTGAAGATAATGTTGGCTGTTCTAGCTTATGGGGAAAGCTAAGCAGGAGAGGAATCTTAGTATTCCCCCAGCAGGCTTTGTGCTCCTCCCCATCGCAAATTTACAAAGGCTGTTAGAGCCTGTAAGACTGCAATCCCTTCACTATAAACTGTTTGTCAGGGCAGGCTCCTATAGGGGCTGCTGTCCCAGCTGAAGAATATTAATATATAGATATGTTAATTCATTTCTTATCACTGCGACAAGAAATGATAATTAATGTAAAGAAAATGTTAAAGGTCATATGTACACCCCATGGTTCATAAAAAAAAGAATATTTCTTATGAAAAGCAACTATAAAGAAGCATCTATTCTAGGCTCATGTTGTCTGGATTGTCCTCATAAATTAGGAATGTAGGTACATGTGTGAATGCCAGGCAGTGACTGTACCACAACTTCTGTACTAAAGACAAAGCTGCCACTACCAAATCCCGGACACCTCATCACCACATAGAGGTGTAGGAATGCTATGAGGCCAAGAATTATCAATGTATATCCTTTAACAGCCACACATATGTAAGCCAGGGAATAGATAGAGTTTAACTTGCCAGCAGTTTCATTGTAGCTCATTTGCATCAAGATGAAAATGAAATGTTTTCAGTAGTGGATTTGTTCTCCCTGACCAAATACTTCTTCATTTACCGATTTATTCCTCATGTGCTGACCTGGTACCTTCAGGGCATCAAGTCTTTGCCTTACAGACCCAGTTAGATATATCAGCTCCACCATATGGGGATAGATGCAGTAAAGGTGAATCACTGTCTACACAGATGACTCTGTTGCAAAAATCATTGATTTATTTTAGTCAATTGATGGACAAGGATGAAGTTTGGGGTCCGAGGACTTCATTAATCCCAGGAACCGGATTAAGAGGCACTGACAATGTATCCCTCACCAGTGGGCAGAGATCCAGACAGATTTTCTTCTACTAGACAAGAAATGAATGTCAATATAGCTGCCCTCTACAACACGTTCAGTAAAGCAGTAGTTATCTGTACAAGGGTAGGAGGCCTAGATAACAACTATTTCTCAAAGAGACAAGTCCGTTAATTTGCCTCACTCTGGCAACTCATTAATAGAATAGGCATGGCAGTTCACATGCTTTGACTATAGCTCACTGGTGTCACATGACATTTTTCAGGGGGCTCATAGGTGGTCCTTGGTCCAACAAGTAACAGCACATACCTTTTTGGAATGGGATCAAATCATATTGTGATTAGAAGAGCAGTATGAAGTGTTCACACAACCCAAACAGTAGGTTACCCAATAGATGGCTAGTAAGCTGATGAGAAATCATTATCCACTCTCATAATAACCTGCTACAAAAACAATATGACCAGAAACAGTAGTAAGATAGGAAGTTACTGTAACGAGTAGGCAGGGGACCACTTCCATGGACATAGGGAGGCCCTGGACTGCACACCACTGCTATAACTAGTAGTGTACACATATATCCTTGTATAATGTTATTAGATACTCTCTCCCTGACAAAATACAACACAAACACAACCTCTAAATCAGTGTTTCTCAACTCCTCAGGACCCCCTAGCTGTACATGTTTTACATATCTCCTTGCTGGAGCACAGGTGTATTCATTACTGCCTGACACAGTGTAGCACAACAGTATTGTATGAGGTCAATATATAGAAAGTCCACAAAAACACCTCTTCCACATATGGAGGCAGCCTTCCTTATAATTGGTAGGTAAGTCCAGAATCATACAGAAAGTCAAACAAGGATACGGCGCACAATGGTGTGTTACTAGGAAATTATCCCAAGTTCAGTGGGGAAGTAGTAATATAGTCAATAATTCAATGTTCCCCGCTTGCTGGACGGTCCTCTAGGACCAAGGGTATATGTCCAGTGTTGCATATATAAAAAGACAGAATAATATAGGCATAGGATTAGTAGGAGCAGTGTGTTAGTGATAGCCCATCACCATATTATTACACACCCAAAGGAATTATATCGCTTATCTGTATGATTAATCCAAAGACTGGAACACAGCTTAATAGCCACTTTTCTTTCAATAATGTGTCTCAGCAACTGCAAGTCTGGTCTCCAGTCATATAACATCAGCATACTGTAAACACCATATCTCTCTTCCACTCAGTGGGTAAGAAAAAGAAGATAATACACTATATGGTGTAGTATTTCAAAAGTAACAGTATTTAATCAGAATTAACATATAAAATGCACACTCACAAAGAGTAATGAAAATACAAGCTTATCTGAAATTCAGGTATCAGATATACCATGTCCTCAGGTACAACACGAACCTCCCACAGTCTTCCGCACAGGACTAACTGATGGTGTGGTGATCCAAATATACACAGGAACAAATAGAAAAGAGCCTCTACGCGTTTCGTCCTCAGCAGGACTTCCTCAGGAGGTGATAAGTGTGGCCTAAACCAGGGATGTATTTATAGCGATGCGCATCGCCATTTTGCGCATGCGCATTGCGCTAAACGGACTGCCCATGCGCGACCCATCGGTCTTACTGCGCATGCGCGGTTACGGTACTGTCACGATTCTCTGATCACAGGCAGTCCCCTATTCAATTGTTAGTAGTGAGATGTGAGGGATGTAGTACTGGGATGTGAGGGATACAGTAACTCACAATAATTATGATAAAAATAAAGTTCAAGATATAGCGGTGGCCATCTTGGTAAAGGAGTTCTAATGGATCAGCCTTTTTGTCGGCCATTTTTGTGCAGGTGATATAATAAAAGTATGGCGGTGGCCATCTTGGTAAGGGAAGAACAAATAAATGGCTCCAGAAAACTGCCATCTTAGTACAGGTGCTAAAGTGCTATAAGTGCTAATGCTTGAGGTAATAGTGATAAATAACCGGGATCTACGGATCCAATATAAGTGAACATACTCTTTAGTATAAAACATATACAAATATACAGTACATATTTAAAATAACATAGGTACTAATAATGAGTATATATATATATATATATATATATCTATTCTCTCTCTGTCTGCCTGTGTGTGTATGTTGGGGACTTTAGGCTGTAAGCTCCAATGGGACAGGGACTGATGTGAATGAGTTCTCTGTACAGCGCTGCAGAATTAGTGGCGCTATATAAATAAATGGTGATGATTATATATATATATATATATATATATATATATATATATATATATATATATATTTATTTACAGGATTATGATGTTAGTTTTTTGTATTTGATTACAGTGATGTTACAGTACTTTCATTTTAATAACAGATGAATATGATTACAACGAATATATATTTGAAGGGAACATAATTGATACCAAAAGTAATGGAGTATTAAAAAGTGGAAGTCTGTTACTAATTTTTGGCACGTCTTCACAGTTTTAAAATTGGTTTGTTCACAGTGACACAGCAATGTGGAATCAACAGTTAAAATCAGGAAACATTTTCACAGAGGATTACCTCCTTCAACCTTCTCTCATGCAGTACAAGCACATTAGTTGGCTGGTAAACAGTGAGTCAGACCAAGTGTCCCCAAATACAGTGTAATTTTATAGATGTTCGTACAGTAGAGGTACAACAGAATGACAGTGGTCAAGACAACAAAGGATATTCTACCAGCCTGCAGTTCACATAAGGACATGACAGTCAGTGAATCAGTGCTAGGAAGAATGCAGGTAATGGTCACACGCCCACAGAGCACAACTTCCTCTGTTACAGAATTAGAATCATCTTCTGTCCTCAGGTGGATCTGCGGGAGCACACGTCTCACTCTATGATAGTATGGCCAGTGAACAAGTTGTGTCACAATACAAAGCAACACATGCCATGCAAATGTCAGATAACTCTCTACTGAATACATGGAGTAGTCCTTATCTAAGGTGGGCCAGTTATGTACAGTATGCTGCAACTTTGTTGGTTGTGTTGCCTACCCTACATGGAATACTGTGGACATTAACCCTTCAACTATACACTCATTGTTTCATTTTCTAGCTTTGGCACGTTAAGTTCTGGAGAAGAATTAGAATTGTTTTCACTATTGCGCATAATAAAACAGTTGGCTGTAGAAGCTTTATATCGTAAACAAATAAATAGTAAAGAATGTAAAGTAGAATTGATGCTGAAGCCACTCTAGCCATGTGGCTGGATCAGTGACATGATGTAATATGTCCCAAACTTTGAATTGGAAATGATGGGAGCTATATTAGTAGTAGGCTGGAATTTATATATTGTTAGGAGTTAGTATTTGAATACTTTATTCTTGCATTACTTTAAACTCAAATGTGGCCAGGTCTTCATAAAAGTAATCCAAGAAGAATAACTAATGTATATCCTAAAAAAAATGACAAATACAACTTATAACACGGTATGTGCCAAGTTTACTAGAAAAAGTATGTGAACTCCTAACCAGTTCTATTATAGTTATTTTCATTTATAAGTTTCAAATCAATAAAATGTCTGAGATGCGAGTTTTAATAAATTAAAACTAAAAGAACACGACCCCCCCCCCAAAAAAAAAAATTGGGGGAGAGTCTGACACAGATTTCGGGAATTGAATCTTGCAGCATTCAAAACAGATTTATGACAACCTTAGTGAGAACCTCGGAGAAAGAGTTGGCAACAGTCCGTGATTATCACAATCAACGATTAGCAATCGCACCCAAAGGCAGAATTGCTATACTCTCTTAAAAACTAAAACTTACACATGCCATACATTTGTGACTGCAAATTATTTACTTACAAGACTACTCTAAATATATGACATTAACAAAAAGAGTTTAAAGCTGACCACACAGAGGTCATTCATTCCAACTGGAGTAAGTGCCAAGTAACAGGATTAGTTTCCAGTTTGGCTGCTCAATGACGCGGCCGCATCGTGTGTCATATGATGCGGCCGCCTGTGCGCCCCCCGGGCTGCATGTTGTCAGCCCGCGCCTGAGTGTGGTCACAAGATGTCTGCGCACAGGTGGATAGAACTGATGTCCAATAATGATCTGACGGAATATTATCGGACGGGTGGGGTACGGCATAACGGTGCTGACTACACCAACAAGGCTTGCCCAGACATCTCCAGTCTGGAAGGCTGCTTCCAAACGAGGATTCATGACGACTCTTCCGTAAACCGGCTTCAACCAATCCCGAAGAAGGAAGACGCCGGGGCGACTTCATGACGTCACTGACATAGGCGACGCTGTTAACGGCACTCTTTTGCGGCCTTGTACAATGTAGTTTACAAAGGGTTCTACATTGTACATGGCCGTATACTTACATTACCCCCTTAAGAGCGCCATTAACAGCGTTGCCTATGTCAGTGACATCATGAAGTCGCGCCGGCGTCTTCCTTCTTCGGGATTGGTTGAAGTTGGTTCACACAAGAGTCGTCATGGATCCTTGTCGGGAAGCAGCTGTCCGGACTAAGGGGTAAATGTATGTACCTCCGATTTTTTCAAATTGCCAAAAATCAGCGACTTTGCAGGTAAAATTTTAGCCGCTTTAAATTTTACCTGCAAAGTCGCCGATTTCCGGCAAGTTGAAAAAAATCGGAGGTTCATACATTCACCCCTAAGTCAAGGTAAGTCTTGTCGGTGTAGTCAGCATCGATATGACTACCACCGTGTTGGGTATTACGGTTGGGTCACACAATATCAGACCAGTTGTTTTTCAGCAAAAACTTTAGAGAGTTACTGAGAAGTTTATGAATTGCTGAGCTGTAATAAAACAAGTAACAGAAATCAATGCAGATATTACAACACTAATATTTTTATACAGGTGATTTAAGTTCTGTACAGTATTTCCAGAAGCAAAACACAAAGCTTGTAGATGGGGGTTTCCAAATGCTTGATTTCGGAATCAAGCAAAAAAAAACTAGAAGTACTATTACTCCTCTAAACAAAAGAATATGGCACAGCGGCAACATAGGTTGGTGGATTAACACATCGGAGAAGCGAAACTCCATATCATGAAGTGAACCCCAAACAAGAGTGTCATCATGGTTTTTCTCTTCTTTTTATTATTTTGGATAACTAGTCAATTAAATAAATGTATGCAAAAAAATATAATAGTGTGGATACACACATGACTCCTTTTAAGGAAACAAACATACCATGAGAAGTCCCTCTACATTTGATAAGGTGGAATAACATGATTTTAGAAGCTTGTAAATCCCCACTGTACTACCAATACATTTGGTCACTTTAATACTTATGGAAAGTAAGCATAATCAGTTGATAAATGGGCTCGTCCAGCTATAGGTGCCTCACCAATGTTCCATTGGATTGTGACAGCCTTATGCACACTTCAGATTACGATGTATAGCACAGTCTTTAGCTGCTTGTTGATTTCTGCATTGCAAGGCGTGCCTGGACTTCTAGTCCAACCGTGGACTATCGGTACATGCATGTTATGGTTAAACCTACTGTTCCATAAAAGATGGAGAACCACAGTCTGCCATTGTTCTGGCATCCAATAGTCTTATGGCTTAAGAGTTATGTAGTTATATGTGTACTATATCTGGATATACAGTACACCAAGAAATCACCAAAACATAAATAAAAATATAAAGTTGGTTTCTTAACTCACTGAAAAAGGTACACATATGGAGAATGAAGCTTCCACTTCCCTAAATGCAGCTTTCTATGTGCAGGAAGCAAGCAGATAGAGTTAGCAGCCAGTGTTCCTGCTCCTTTACTATTCGGTAACTTACCAGTTCTCAACAAGTCTGAATTTATCTATACTAAAAAAAAGTGTCTCACATTTACATACAGCAGCAGCCATTTTTTAGACGCTCAATCCAATTAAACACAATGCTTTTGGCTCAACTAAAAAGGCATCTATAGTGGAGACATGGCTGGAAGGAATTACTGGTATTGCAAGCTTTCGAGCAGGGTTCTCTTATCTTTCTGTCTGTATGTATGTATTACCCAGTATTGTTTTATTAATGTTTGTTCCCAATTGTGAAGCGCTACGGAATTTGCTGGCGCTATATAAATAAATGATGATGATGTTGATGACTCTATGATTAGAGCATGACGGTGTTTCAAGGCAACGGTAAACTCCCCCTAAGTGTTCACATAATGTCAGATTAATTAGCTTAATATTTTACAAGTGTGACAATATAGCTAATTTGGATAAACCATTGTGATTTGAGCCACAAATATTTCAGCTCAGATGGTAGATGACCATTCAATGTTGAAAAGTTTTACAATATCTTTTTCAGAAATTACTGCTTAAAAGATTGTTCCTGAATTAGTTTATTAAAACGGATAAAAGATTGCATAATGAACCAATATGCATACACTGCTGAAGTTGATAACGTACCAGTCAAATGTTTGGTAATAGGTAACTCTTGGTCTGCCATTCCTTTGGCAATCCTCATGAGAGCCTGTTTCTTCATAGTGCTTTAAGGTTTTTCTTACTGCACTTGAAGAAGCTTTCAAAGTTGCTCAATTTTCCGGACTGACCTTCACGTCTTAAAGTAGAGATGAACTGTTGCTTACCTTTGCTTGAGCTGTTCTTGCCATACTATGGACTTCTACAACCTGAAAAGTTGGCTAAATAGGGCTGTTTAAGACCCACCCTACCTTGTCCTAATATAACGGATTGGCATTAGGCATTAACGAGGAAAGCAATTCCACAAATTGACTTTCAAAAGGCACACATTTACTATGTGTGCCTTTAAAATGATGATTTAATCATTGGGGTTTAACATTCCCCACATCTAAATTTCACTGAAGGTCTAAATGAAAACTACTTGTTGAGGGTGAATTTGAAAAACCATTATTTTTTTCATAAAAATTTTTGCTTTGAAAATAAATTTATATAAAGCCATCAGTTTCACTTTTTATTTTTGTCTATGTAATGAATTTCAAACATTTGAGCATAACCCTTTAGATAACTATGTCTTTAAGAACATGAGAAACGTGCAGGGGCTGGCTGGGCTGGAGGGCATCTATCCCTCAGGCTGATCCCATAATGGACTACATGTATTTTTTTCCTTTAAAATATTCCGAATAGGCTACTGAGCCGAGTTTTCCCACCGGGTTAAAATTTGCCAGCCTGCCTTTGGTCACGTGTGTATAAACTTTAGATTTGTTTTCAAAGATCCCACTTTGAGGAAGTCTTTGATTACTCCTCCTAATTAGAAATACTATCACAATTTATATTCCATTACAATTCAATTTAAATTGATCAAACTTTATTGTTAGCCAAACACTCCCAGTATTTCAAAGACGCAGTGTTTTAATAACTGAGCTGTCTAGCACATGAATTTGTTAAAAACACAAAGACATAATGTTATTAAATGGACTTTAATAGGGCAAATTAACCAAAATGTTCTTCCTCATGTGAGGCTAAGCAGAAAAGCAGTGTATATGTTAATTATGGGGGAAATTCACACCTGGATGTTAATCAAAATATATTCTTGAAAGCCAGAAATCTGCCCATAAGTATCCAATCGAATATCACAAAATTGTAATAATAAATGCAATCAACATAGTATCATTTTATGTATGTGTAGACATGAAACATCACTATAAAATATTGATTATTATGGACAATATTCTGTTCTATCATTTCCGAGATCTGATAACTCTGCTGTAGAGAAGTTATAACCTCCCATCACTATGAGAAAGGACGATGGCAAAAGGTCAGTTGATATGTCAGTAAAGCTTAATTAACCCCTTCGTTACACTCCCAAAGTGAGTTACAGCAATTCATCTTTTATAACTTAACCACTCAATCTGGCATACCTGCAACATACAGTAATATACATACACATTATATATATATATATATATATATATATATATATATATATATATATATATATATATATATATATACATACATATATATATATATATATATATATATATATATATATATATATATATATATATATATACATATACATATACACACACACACACACACATACATACATACATGGGGCAGCACGGTGGCTAAGTGGTTAGCACTTCTGCCTCACAGCACTGGAGTCATGAATTTAATTCCCGACCATGGCCTTATCTGTGTGGAGTTTGCATGTTCTCCCGGTGTTTGCGTGGGTTTCCTCCGGGTGCTCCGGTTTCATCCCACACGCCAAAAACATACTAGTAGGTTAATTGGTTGTTATCAATTTTGACCCTAGTCTCTATGTCTGTCTGTCTGTGTTCTAGGAAATTTAGACTGCAGCTCTAATGGGGCAGGGACTGATGTGAATGAGTTCTCTGTACAGCGCTGCGGAATTAGTGCCGCTATATAAATAAATGGCGATGATGAATCATACACACACATACATATACACACACTATATAATATACATACACACACACACACACACACACACACACACAGTATTGTGCAAAAGGTTTAGGGGGGTGTGGAAAAAATGCTGCATGTTACGAATGTTTTCAAAAATAAAAGTGTTAATAGTTTATTTTTATCAATTAACAGAATACAAAGTGAATGAACAAAAGAGAAATCTCAATCAAATCAATATTTGGTGTGACCACCCTTTGCCTTCAAAACAGTATCAATTCTTCTAGGTACATCTGCACACAGTTTTGTTGTTCCAAACATCTTGGAAAACTAATCACAGACCTGTGGATGTAGGCTTGCTCAAATCCCTTTGTCTCTCTTCATGTAATCCGAGACAGACTCGATGATGTTGAGATTAGGGCTCTATGGGGGCCATATCATCACTTCCAGAACTCCTCGTTCTTCTTTACGATGAAGATAGTTCTTAATGACATTGGCTGTATGTTTGGGGTCCTTGCCCTGCCGCAGAATAAATTTGGAGCCAAACGTTTCCCTGATGGTACTGCATGATGGACAAGTACCTCCCTGTATTTCTCAAAATTGAGGACACCATTAATCCTGACCAAATCCCCATCTCCATTTGCTGAAATGCAGCCCCAAACTTGCAAAGAACCTCTACCATGCTTCACTGTTGCCTGCAGACACTCATTATTGTACCGCTCTCCTGTCCTTCGGCTCAGACCTGGATAAAAACAATGGAACCCAGGTACACCCATCTAGAAGTCTGGCCAGAAGTGGCCTTCATGGAAGAATTGCGGCCAAAAAGCCAACGTTCGACATGGAAACAAGGCCTAGCGACTCAACTATGCACGAAAACAAAGGAATTGGGGTGCAGAAAAATGGCAGCAGGTTCTCTGGACTGTTGAGTCAAAATTTGAAATATTTGGCAGCAACAGAAGGCAGTTTGTTACCCGAAGTGCTGATGAGACCCCTCCTATGCGTTTCGTAACACAACTTCAACAGGGGTACCACCGGCCTCCAGCAACCATTAATGGCTCAGATATCGATATATTGCAAGAGTTTTTAACCGGTGGTGTTAACAAACGCTTTTTTAAACTATCCTACACGTGTGGCTTTTTGTGGCTTATTGTTTTTCCTCACTCCCATTTATATCTCCAGATTGGATCGTTTTTAATCATCGATTGAAGTGGCATAAGCAAGCATTTTAACTACAGATAAGCTCAAATTAACTTACTAATTGTATGAAGTTTATAATTGTGATTTACACAATATATGGTGTACTAGTATTATCATACAATGAGCGCTCTCCAGCTCTATGTGTGTTTCTATCTCCAGATTACTCCCTTGCTGGTTATCAAATTTGTGGAATTCATGTTTTGGAGCACTCATATTATATACAGCAGATGAAATAAATATTGAACACATCAACATTTTTCTCAGCAAATATATGTTTAATGTGGCTATTGTAATGAAATTTATACCAAATGTGAGCAACAACCCTTGCAACCCACAAATGCAAATATATTAAAACATAGATGTCCATAATTTAAGTTTTGAGTAATAATGTCTAATGACACAGGGAAAAAGTATTGAACACATGAAGAAAGTGAGGTGCAAAAAGGCATGGAAAGTCAAGACACCAGCTGAAATCTATCAGTAATTAGAAAGCAATCCTGCCAGCTGGTTCAGCCACAACTTATGGCCTATAAAAATATGTCTCATTACGAAGGTGTCCAACAAGAAACATCTCATGATGGGTAAAGGCAAATAGCTCTCAAGACCTTCGCTACCTCATTGTTGCACAACATACTGATGGCATTGGTTACAGAAGGATCTCTAAACTGCTGGATGTTCCAGAGAGCACTGTTGGGGCCATAATCCGGAAGTGGAGAGAACATCATTTCACCATAAACCGGCCACGACCAGGTGCACCTCATAGGATTTCTGACAGAGGAAATTTTTTTTTTTTTAGAAGAGTTGTCCAAGAACCAAGGACCACTTGTGGAGAGAAATGGTGAAAGGAATCACCTTAAGAGATTGTTGATTGAGGCACTCCAGTCCTTTGGAAAATATTTATTTAAGAACAAACTTTATTGAAAATTTATTAAAAATTGATGTGCCAGATAACATCATAGTCGGCGAATATTAAAATAGAGAGGTGATGGAAAATAAAGATAAGTGATAGAAATAATTAAAAATACCCTACCGGGAAGCCGGTGGTCACAAAATTGTGACACTTATGATTTATTGGGAAAGATAGTCTGACATAGACATAAGAATTTCCCATGACTAAGCCGATTACGGCGAAACGTACGTCGGGTCACGTGTGACGCGTGACGTCACACACCCGGAAGTGTGAAGCCGGTCAGCGGAGTTAGCCGCGATCGTGTCACACTCTAATTAATGTTACAATTTTGAACCTAGCAGTGCGCTTTGTTTAGGGCTTTAACACCAGGGCAATTTTGTCTGACAAACAAGAGGAGATTTGAGGTTCCTTCATATCGCTAGTCAGATCTTTACCAGCAATATTATTATAGGTAGAACTGACTTAATCTCCTATGTAGCAGATATGTGTTAGAAAGGAATCCTCTGTGGTCATGTCCTAGTTAATCCCTCTCTTTTACACACTGTATGAGAGGGTACTAGATTAGAGTACCAATCCTGAGTCCTTGGAACTATATACATTTACTTAAGTTCCTTTGTATGTCTATGTCAGACTACTATACCTGAGTGTTTTTGATAAATTATAAACCCTACAAGTGCATTCTTACACTACAATTACTTAATTTAGAGTGGACACACCTGCTGGCTATATGTGACATATAATGTATCGATGAACATAGGGAATATAATTGAATCCCAATAAATTGGTTTATTTTGAATCTCACTGATACAATGTCCATAATTATGGGTATCTTTCCCAATAAATCATAAGTGTCACAATTTTGTGACCACCGGCTTCCCGGAAGGGTATTTTTAATTATTTCTATCACTTATCTTTATTTTCCATCACCTCTCTATTTTAATATTCGCCGACTATGATGTTATCTGGCACATCAATTTTTAATAAATTTTCAATAAAGTTTGTTCTTAAATAAATATTTTCCAAGGGACTGGAGTGCCTCAATCAACAATCTCTTAAGGTGATTCCTTTCACCATTTCTCTCCTGATAGTTACTCTGGTTGTGAGAGCACCCCCTCATTTTGAATTTTATAAATAACTCTTAGATATAAATGATGAGGAAGTCCTAACCTTAGAGCGAGATGGATTTGCTTTTCTCTATGACACTTGTGGAGAGAGTCAGAAAAACCTGGAATTAGCAGGTACAATTGTTTCAAAGAAAACAATAAGTAATACACTCAACCGCCATGGCCTGTATGCACGCTCAACACTCAAGACTCCTTTGCTGAAGAAAAACATGTTGAAGCTAGTTTAAAGTTTGCTGCACAACATTTGGCCAGGCCTGTGAAATACTGGGAGAAAAATAGTGTTGTCAGATGACAGCAAAATTGAACTCTTTGCATGCCATAATACACACCATGTTTGGAGGTGGAAAAATTCGGTGTTAATCGTTAAAATGATTACCACAATTTCAACAGCAAGGAGACCTAACCAAATAAAATTCAAATTTAGGTAAAACTGATTTCAATCTAAACAGACTTACCTGAAAACCGACGCTGCACATCTCCGATGCACCAGCATGCTGTCCGCAACTTCTTCCGACTGAAGACCTCTCCGGCACTACACTAGATTTGAAGACTATTTTCGTTGAAGAATGAGGCAAAATTACACCTGAGCAACGCATGCGACTAGTTACTCCATACAGGAGGCATGTTGAAGCTGTCATAACCAACAAAGGCTTTTGTACAAAGTATTAAATAAATTTCAGGAAGCGTGTTCAATACTTTTTCCTTGTGTAATTTCACATTATTACACAAAACTTAAAATTATGGACATCTATGGTTTGATTTCTTTACATGTGTGGATTGCAAGAGTTGTTGTTGACATTTGGTGCAAATTTTTTTACAATAACCAGATTAAATATATATTTACTGAGAAAAATATTGATGTGCCACCAGGTTTTTTGTCATCTGTGTAAAATGCTAGGGAGAGTGTGTATGCTTGGAAAACAAGTTTCAAAAAAGTGGTCTGGCTGCAGTAAAAGCTGATGTAAGTGTCCCTGGCACTATGAATAGACAGAGAAGGGTGAGTTCCATTCATCAGGCCCACTAGTGGGCTTTCAACCTACCAGGCACACTGCTGGTAATCAGGAGTCGCACTTGTGTGGTGCTGGTAAAAAGCTGCTATACACTTCCCTCAATCACTCAATACCTGGGGAGCAGGCCAGGTGCCTGCTGAGAGACACAGCAATTTGTCACCAGCAAGTGCTGTTGTTTTGTTTGTGCGGGACATTAGGTCAAGTTAGAGAGGGTGCTCCTTGCTGTATTAGTTACAAGCCAGACAGGCTAGGAATTTTGTTCATGTTTTGTTTAGTTTTGGAGCTGCTGAAAAAAACTAGCTGCAGCTACTTGAACCAAGGCACTGGGCTGGTGTGATATTGTTTGGTTGATGCATAGGAATTACAGCCGGTTACCACAGGAACCGACCTCCCCGCTCTGATCTTGATATATTGATTGAGATAGATAGAGATAGACAGAAATAGATATATACACACACACACACACACACACACACATATACATATATATATATATATATATATATATATATATATATATATATATATATATAACAAAGGGAGGCATTTATCTGACAAGATGCAGAGAAAACATACAAGCAGAATAAAACATTTGCGCAGTTATGCACCTAGGTTGAGATTAAACCAGGTAAAAACTTGTGTAGTTTAAAGTTTTGTAAACTTACATGATTTCCTCTCAACAAACAGACAGAGCCAGTGATGGGCGTTTTCTCTTAAAGAGAAGGTGAATGTGTCACCTGCCCATCAAGCTAGGGCTGGGAGAGGAGTATCATGCATAAAAGCTTGTTTGTGTCATTTGTGCATGGAGACCAACGCTGGGGAAGCTGGCTGGTCTTGAGAGAGCTGAGCTATGTCTAGCTAGCGTTTAGGGTCTCCAAGAAATGCTGTGAAATCTGTACGGTGTCAAAACATTTACCATCCTAACAATAAAACTACATAAAAAAGGAAGAAGTTGTTCGCGTGTGCTTCAGCAGTAGCGGACTCTTGCCACAAGTGGTATCAGGAGTTGGATGCTCCGGGAAGCAAGTTTCCGCTACCCAACCCGCGCAGACGTCAACATGGTGGAAGTACTGAGAATCCTCGTGAATGTGGCCGCTGCGCAGCAAGAGCAGCAAGCTCAGATGCTACGAGTCGCCGAGGCACAAGGCTCTTAAGAGAAGAGTTAAGCCAGGTGAGGCATGACAGAAATGAACCACCTGGTCCGGTTCTGCAGAAAATGTCACCAGCTGATGGCGTAGAAGAATATCTAGTGTCTTGAGAGATTTGCAAAAAGGGCAAAATGGCCTCCTAAAGATTGGGCTGAGAGACTGGCGCCATATCTGACTAGTGAAGCTCAGCGAGCTTATATGGATCTAGATGAGGAACGGGCCTCTGACTATCTGTGCCTAAAGTCTAAGATATTGGCTCGCATTGGAGTTTCCGGGCCAGGCCAAGCCCAGCGCTATCACCAATGGCGCTATGATAAAGAAAAACCGGTCAGAGCGCAAATGGCTGAGCTTTTTAAAATTTTAAAGAAATGGCTGCAGCCTGAGGAGAATTCGCCTTCTCGGATTATTGAAGTTCTCGCGATAGATCACTGCATCCGGGGGCTGAACCGCGATTTGCAAAGGTGGGTTCTGCAATCAGACCCACAAACTTATGAAGAGCTTGCCACCGTGGTAGAAAGGTTTTGTGCGCTACAGCAAATGACTAAAGAACCTGCATTTGTGCCAAAGCCGCTGCCACGCCAAAAGCCAGGTTTGACAATCCTTGCTACAGGGCCCCAAAGGCAAAACTGCTACGGACAGAGGGCCAGGTGCAAAGCTGTCTAATCTGAAGTGTTTTGAATGTGGTGAGCCAGGCCACTTTAAGGCAGAGTGTCCTAAACTACAGGAACCCAAAAACTGTTCCATGGCACATATTGGGCCTGCTTTTCCAAGCTGTTTTACCATGAGTCCCACATCAGGAAGTCCTTGTTTGTTCCGGATCACTGTGCTAATCAACCAAAACCTTGTTCTGGCCTTGGTTGACTCGGGGAGTGAACTCTCATTGGTTTCCAGCTTTGCCTTACCCGAAACCATAACTTCTCGGTTGCCCAAGGTGAAGGTTCTTTGCGTACATGGCACGACAGAGGAGTATGAAAGAACAATACTACCAGTCACACTCAAAGAGAAAACTGTTATGGTGGTAGCTGCCATAGCACCTAATCTCCCATATCCACTCATTTTGGGGCGAGACTTCCCACTGTGTAATGATGTCCTCGGTGAGCGGATCCGGCCGGACATGCCGGCAACTGATGCAACGGTCGGAAGCCCGGTCTTAAAGGAACCGCCTAAGAATCCACAACATTTGGACATCGATCTTTGAGGACCCGCCAAACCGGAATGCCATCCTGGGAGTCACAGCAGGAGTTCCACAAAAGCATCCACCTGCGGGGAAACATGGACAGCCCAGACTAGCATTGGTCGGTGATGTCGCAGATGAGACCACCCCGCCAGTCAGTGATGATACGGACTGGTCCGCAATACCAATTTTGTTTCCTCTGCAGGACTTTGCTCGAGACCAACTTAATGATGCCACTTTGGAACATGCCTTTAAAAGTGTGACTGAGGTAAATGGGGTAGCGAAAGCCACCCAGCCTGCAGAAGGTATACCATATTTTATTGTTAAAAATAATTTCCTGCATAGAGTTGCTAATGTACAGGGGAAAAAAGTAGAACAATTATTGGTTCCTCAGGTCCATGTACCCCTAGTGTTAAAAGCAGCACACACACATCTGTGGGGGACACCTAGGGGAGGATAAAACACGGGAACGAGTTCTGCTTAGGTTTTACTGGCCCGGTGTACACATGGCAGTGAAAAAGTATTGCCGGTCCTGTCCCATTTGTCAGAGAACCTGTCCCAAACCCAGGGCACCTCTCATTCCAATACCAATAGTACAAGTTCCCTTTGGACCTTGTGGGGCCACTGGAAAAATCCACACGTGGGCACCAATATATTCTAGTGGTGCTTGACTATGCAACCAGGTATCCAGAGGCAATTCCCCTACGAAACATAAAGTCCAGCACCATAGCTAGAGAACTTGTGTTGATGTTTACATGCTTGGGAATACCCAAAGAAATTCTCACAGATCAGGGTACTCCATTCATGTGTAAACTGATGAAGGACATGTGCCAGTTTCTAGGGGTTACGGCGCTTCACACCTCTGTATACCATCCACAAACAGATGGCTTGGTGGAACGCTTTAACCGCACATTAAAGCACATGCTCAGGAAAGCAGTGGCTCAAGAGAAAAAAGATTGGGACACTCTTATTCCCTATTTGATGTTTGCCATACGTGAGGTACCTCAAGCTTCAACAGGGTTTAGTCCCTTTGAGTTATTGTTTGGGAGACAGCCCAGGGTTATCTTGGATATGTTAAAAGAAGGATGGGAGCAGCAAGGTCCCAGTGAGCCAAATCTGGTACAATCTGTATCCCAAATGTATGAGAGGCTAGGAAAGATAGGGCCAATTGTGCAGCAACATGTAAAAGAGGCTCAGGAACGACAGAGGAAAAGTTATGATAAAAGTGCTGTTGTTCGATCTTTCAAGCCTTGGGACAAGGTCCTAGTCCTGGTTCCCACCCAGGAAAGCAAACTTTTCGCCCATTGGCAGGGTCCATATTAAGTTCTAGAGGCTCTCGGTCCTGTCAATTACAGAGTCCGCCAGTTAGGTAGGAGAAGGGAGGAGCAAATATATCATGTTAACCTCCTTAAACCTTGGCATGATGAGGAAACCTCTCCTCAGGTAGTGAGTACTGCCATTGAAAAGTCTGAAGTGCCCATAGAGCCAGCTTTGTCCATTCAGCAGAGACAACAGACTGAAGAAATGATTTGCGCACTACCTTAATCGAACACGACATTGTCACTGCTCCAGGAGTCATTGTAAAGCAGAAGCTGTATCGTATTCCAGAAGCCAGACGGGTGGACGTGAGAAAAGAGTTTGAGAAGATGCTCCAGTTAGATGTGATTGAAGAGTCCACTAGTGAGTGGAATAGTTCCATTGTGCTTGTCCCGAAACCCAATGGGACAATTAGGTTCTGCAATGACTTTAGGCGCCTAAACAGTATGTCGCAGTTTGATGCCTATCCGATGCCACGTGTGGATGAACTAGTGGAAAATCTTGCTGGTAGCAATTATTTGACAACCCTTGATCTAACAAAGGGTTATTGGTAAGTTCCCCTGACTTCCACGGCCAAGCCAAAGACTGCATTTTCCACCCCTGATGGTCTCTATCAATATAAAGTCCTACCCTTTGGGTTGCATGGGGCATCTGCCACCTTCCAAAGGGCCATGAATAAATTGCTACGACCTCACACAGCTTATGCAGCAGCTTACCTGGACGATATAGTGATTTATAGCCCAGACTGGGGATCACATTTAGCCAAAGTTGAGGCGGTCTTCACTTCACTAAGTTAAGCAGGGTTAACAGCTAACCCAGAGAAATGTGCCATAGCCATGAGAGAAGCCAAATATTTGGGGTACGTTGTTGGTCGAGGGCGTGTAAAACCCCAGCTAGACAAAGTGGAGGCAGTCAAAAATTGGGCAAGACCAGAAAAAAATTCGCAGTTAAGAACCTTTTTACGTTTAGTAGGTTACTACAGGCGGTTTGTAAGCCACTTTGCCACTAGAGCTGCTCCACTTACGGACATGTTAAAAGAAAATTGTCCAGATAGATTAACCTGGTCTGATTCTGCAGAAACCACCTGGTCTGATCTTCAGTTAGCTCTTTGCTCCTCCCCAGTTCTAGAAGCACTGGATTTTACCCGGAGGTTCTTGCTCCAAACTGATGCTTCTGGTGTTGGCTTAGGTGCAGTCTTGTCACAGGAGAAGAATGGTGTAGAAAATCCTGTCGTAAGTTACTTCCAAGGGAACAAAAATATGCCACTGTGGAGAAAGAATTTCTCGCCATAAAATGGACTACAGAAGCTCTGCGCTATTATCTCCTAGGCAGAGAGTTCACCTTAATAACAGACCATGCACCATTGAGATGGATGCAGAACAACCGGGAGGTAAATGCCAAGGTAACCCGCTGGTTCTTGGCACTGCAACCTTTCAAGTTCTCAGTAGAACATAGACCTGGGATTCTGCACAAGAATGCAGATGCATGGTCACGAAAATATGCGCTCCTCGCGAAGTCCGCGTCCCCCTACTTGGAGACGCTAGGGGAAGGGATATGTAACAAAGGGAGGCATTTATCTGACAAGATGCAGAGAAAACATACAAGCAGCATAAAACATTGGCTCAGTTATGCACCTAGGTTGAGATTAAACCAGGTAAAAACTTATGTGTAGTTTAAAGTTTTGTTAACTTACATGATTTCCTCTCAACAAACAGACAGAGCCAGTGATGGGCGTTTTCTCTTAAAGAGAAGGTGAATGTGTCACCTGCCCATCAAGCTAGGGCTGGGGGAGGAGTATCATGCATAAAAGCTTGTTTGTGTCATTTGTGCATGGAGACCAACGCTGGGGAAGCTGGCTGGTCTTGAGAGAGCTGAGCTATGTCTAGCTAGCGTTTAGGGTCTCCAAGAATTGCTGTGAAATCTGTACGGTGTCAAAACATTTACCATCCTTAAATAAAACTACATAAAAAGGAAGAAGTTGTTTGAGTGTGCTTCAGCAGTAACGGGCTCTTGCCACAATATCAATATATATATATATATATATATATATATATATATATATATATATATATATATATATGTATATATATATATGTATATATATATATATATATATATATATATATATATATATATATATATATATATATATATATATATATATATATATATACACACACACAAAAAGAGAAATTCCCGTACCGGAATTGCACATTTGTGGACTATCCCAAAGATGTTATATATTTAATGCACTATGTTGGCGCCCCTTTCTCTTTGTGTATTTTATTAGGCTGATACCTGCAGACAGGTGTCGAATGTATTGGGAGCTGCCATCTCATGTACTGAGTATACAATTATTTTTTTTTTCTGTCACTATCACTTTGTGATTGCACACTTATAAGCGCCTGTGTAGCTTAGAAATTTGTTGGAAATATATATATATATATATATATATATATATATATATATATATATATATATATATATATATATATATATATATATATACATATACACACACACACACACACCGGAAACACCGGACAAGAACTGCCGATTGGGAGATGCTCTGACCCAGTTATCTAGCCATCAGAATTTAGCTTTTGCCAAAGGCGCTTAGATCTTTACACTTGCCCATTTATCTTGTTTATTTATCTTGTTTCCAACACATCAACTTCAAAAACTGACTGTTCACTTGCTGCTTTATATATCCAACCCCTTGACAGGTGTCACTTGAAGAAGATAATCAATGTTATTCATGACACTTGTCATTAATTTTAATGTTGTGGCTGATCAGTGTATATTCACTTTACACTTTTATCTATGTAACTATAAAAGATGTTTGCCTTTGAAACAGGATGGCATTGGCAAATGCTCATGTAAGTAGAATTCTGTGTTCTAGCAGAAATGATTAAACTTGATATTTAATTTTAAAAGAGCATTTCAAAGTAATATTACACTGGTAGCCTCCCCTGTCCCTATGGTGGCTCTGCCTTGTACCCACACAGTTTAGGAGTAACATACCCCAACCAAACCCAGCATGCATAATTTCTCCCTGGCTGACAACTGGAAAAAGTATGAATGTAAACACCATTGAGTTCAGCTGTTAATTTAGAGGCTCTAAATGCATGTAATGGGCAAACACACATAAAAATAAAAGACAAGAGAGAACCTATGCTGAGAGATATGCACAAAAACAGTGTAATTCATTAATACTACAAGCAACAATAAAAACTATAATTAAGTTATATTAAATTATAATGTTTATAATGCATGTTTGATGGGTCTGTCACATTTGTAGGTTTTCTCTGAATTATTAATTTTATTATTTCTCTGCAATGTGCCTATGACATGATGTAATTTATTAGCTTTTTTGTGGTTTCAGTTATAGCTGAATGACTTAATTTGTATCTGTTCACACTGTGATTGCCGGTTTGCTTACTTTCAGTCCCATGACTCTGAATCATAACGATACTTTCAGGTATATTATGCTGGTAATTTCCTCTTTTTCAATAGAGAGGAAACGTCTATAAATTATTACAATATTTGGAAAATATGGATTACTATATAGCCTGTAGTTTTTTCTGTATCAAATTGTTGAATTACAAGTAATGTGTACCTCAACAATAGCATTGAGAATTATATATGACAGATGTATTCAATGTTCATGTGAGGCGTGACCTATTGGGGTACAAGGTACCGGTTTTCAAAAAAATGTGGCCGCGGAAAATGTAAGACATCAAAAGGACAAAGGACTAAGGAGTAAATCTATGAAGCCGTGCGTTTTCAGGTGGTTTGAAAAGTGGAGATGTTGCCTACAGCAACCAGATTCTAGCTATTTATTTAGTACAATCTACAAAATGATAACTAGAATCTGATTGTATGCTAAAGGCAACATCTCCACTTTTCAAACCCTGCTGGAAACTTGCAGTTTGATTAATTTACCCCTAAGACTCTTTGAGGCTTCTCAGTGATACTTACCATTAACTTGGAAAACAACATTATCCAGAATTAATAAGCGGGCTTCGGAAAATAACAAAATAATTTGTAATGACTGAAATATGTATCAAACATTTGCCAATGGTCCATTATTGGTGCAACAAACATTTAACTGTTGTATTGTACTTGAGATATATATATATTCTAGTGTACATCATATATTGGTGCTTTTTTGTCTTAGAACTCACTGGAACCGGAATATTTGTGCACAAGTGTTTTTAGATTTTTTTAATATATATATATATATATATATATATATATATATATATATATATATATATATATATATATATTTATATAGTTAAAGGGCTAGTCCAGGCCTGTCCAACCTGCGGCCCTCCAGATGTTGCAAAACTACAAGTCCCAGCATGCCCTTCCAGCTATCAACAGGTTGTCTACTGGCAAAGCATGCTGGGGCTTGTAGTTTCACAACATCTGGAGGGCCGCAGGTTGGACAGGCCTAGGCTAGTCCATAGTCCACTAGAACTAGGATCCGGCAGTGCAACATAAAGAACAGCATCCATTCCTCCCACTGGGTGGTACAGATTGTATGACATAATCCCTCAGACGTATCTACATACTAAACTAGTGGTAACAGCTTTATTAAGTAAAACATTTTTAACAAAATGCGCTTGATGCCTGTGCTGTTTCTTCAGGATCTTATTGAAGTGCCAAGTGGTACAAGTACCAGCTCATCACATTGTGGGCACTCTTGGTACACTATTCATCACTTCAATTGTATTTTTTCCTTACACTTAGATTACCCAAGGGAGGAACAAACAGGTGTACATCAGTGGAAACTATGCAGCTCCTCATTATTGATAAGTCTCCTTAGCTAATGACCAATCAAAACATTACACTAAGCAGGCCAGCACTGGAACCACATGCAAATATCCAAAATCACCTATATAAAAATAATAAGTAAACTAATGGCAGAATAAAAGATTAATTGATGGTTTGTAAAAAATGTTTATAAACACTTTAATGAAACAAACAATTTGAACCCTAAAAACTAAAATAAGAGAAATAAATAAGAACTTACAAATGCAAGTCTAGAAGGCAGCACACGTGAATATTTTTGACACAGAATAAATGAGTGCGTGCCACTACAAAATAACCTATAGTTTCTTTAATTTTCACTTCCTTTTCCTAAAAATTGTTGGTTTGTTTTTCACTTGAATTTGGAAGGTTGCAATTAAAAGTGGAGAAAGGTCTGACATGATGTATCTTGATTTCAGTGTTTAATCACATGTAATTTTACTAAGGATGTGTAAACTTTTTATAACCACTGCAGTATAATGTTGGACTACCTTTTCCAAACACCTTTAGCAGGATTTTTGGAGAGTGCATCTCTCCTAAGTACTAGACTTGTGTATTTACAAAGGTTTCTTTACTACTTCACCAGATTTGGGGATATTTGCCTGGTCTTACTCATCCACAAGCCAATTCATTTAAATATTTTACATACTTGCATGTTATTTATTAGACTAGCTCTAGAGCTGTTCTACAATAATTTGTTGATCAGTTTCAGCATCAAGTGATCATGGACTATATACTGAGGATGACATTGCAAGAATTAGCACGTCCTTAACGTTTCCACTAAAATAGATTATTGCTATCATCTATAATTTACTATTATAATAAAGAAAAATAATATATTTTCATCATTCTTAATCAAGGCTACGTTCTTGTTTTGAAATCTCTCCTTTACTCTCTGTTTCCGGCGAACGTCTGTTGATACCGGTTCTCAATCAAAATCCTGCACCCAGAACTGGTCCAACTAGGCTTCCTCCCTGGTTGCCATTTCCAGGCCTGTTCTCTGAAGCTCTACTAAGTGCTCAAATGATTTATGTCTCACAGCATTTTCTTACGTTATGTTAATTTATGCTGTATGGTAGTTCTTGTTTCTGCTAATCTTGTTGCTATATGACTACCTTTACTGACCCGATGCTCCCATCAAGCCCAACTTGGAGATGCTGTCCATCTCCTCCCCCCTTTCTGCATCCCACAGAGCTTTAGGCTCTCAGCTGGTTCCTGGATACCAATGGTATCAATCCTCTTTTTCCTCCACAAGCGGGTTTCCTGTACCACACTTGACCATCCCCTTCCTGCACCTACTTTCTCCAATATACCTTCTATGCCCTGCTTTCCTATGTCGACATGTCTCCTCTTATTTCCATCCCATTGTCTTCTTACCACTCAGTACATGTTTTTCCCCCTGAGCTCCCACCACTGACCTGCTCAAGACTCTCCGTATCGTATCCTTCAATGTGAAGGGACTTAACTTACCCCAAAAACGTGGCAAACTTTATACATCCTTACAATCTGTGAAAGGGGACTTGAAACCCCCTTTATTAAACACCTCCATCTAGAAGGTAGAACTAAGCAGTTCACCCTTACCGTTCATGCATGTGATTACCATCAGAAGGGACGAGGGGTGGCGTTCCTCCTCACCAGACACCTCAATTTTGAGTTACTGGATGCCCATAGAGACAGGGAGGGTAGGTTTCTGATCCAGATATGCAAGTTAAACAATCTGACCTGCACTCTTGTGAATCTCTATGGCCCTAATCAGGACCAGCACAAATTTCTTTTAAGCGCTTTGGTATTTTACTCACTCAGGTCCAGAAAGGGGAACTGAATGTCAGTGATTTAAACATTGTCCTTACCCCCAACGTAGATTGGTCTGCTCCCCCGATTGCTCTGCTCTGGAGAGACGGATTGAATTCTAAGGCCTTGCAAGGCTTCCTGAAACCTCATAATCTGTATGACAGCTGATGGATCTCTCACACTCTCTCTAGGGACTATTCTTTCTATTCCCCCACTCATATTACTTATTCCAGAAATCGACATGATCCTGCTCAGCTACAATCTCACCTTTAAACTCCTCCACATTTACCCAATAACGTGGTCAGATCATGCCCAGATATTTTCTGATCTTTCCTCTTTGGCACTCTGCCCCAATTTTTCATGGAGACTTAACAAATCCCTTCTCCATGACAGAAATACTGTAACTCACCTCAACTCACTTTTGTCCGAAGATTTTTAAACCAATGATTCCCCCGATATCGCAGCCACAAGCCTTTGGAATGCCCATAAGACTCTCGTCAGATGCCACCTTTTGGCCCTAGCCTTTAATGCCAAGAGGGAGAGACTTGCTAATACGGATCGCCACACTGTCTCCCTTCAGCAGCTGAAATACCAACACAAATCAAATCCAGACACTACCATCCTCTAACAAATACCCTCCCTCTGCGGGGAGCTTAACTTACGCTTGTCTTAACAGTTGGCCAACAAGTTGAAGTGACTGAATCAGCGTTATTATGAAAAGGGTGATTATGCGGACAAATTGTTGGCCACCCGACTCATGCCCGTATGCCCATTTTAAAAATATTATATGGATCTCCATAATCTGCCCCAACCCTCAGATATCGCAGCTCGCCAGGAAAAGGTTGACTCTATTGTAAGTTTACTGGCACTGGGCGCCTCCGTAATCTCTCCTCCCAAATGGCGACCAAGCTTAATGATGCAGAGACACCTGGCTAAGATTGTCTGGCATAACAAGCCTCCTAGAGTCAGGCTGGCGCTACTCAAAAAACCTACAACTCAAGGAGGCAGGTGGTTCCCTGCACTCAAGGCTTATTTCTGGGCTGCTCACCTTACCTGTATTGTGGCCTTTGCCCTCTCCCCCCCCCCCCCTCCTGCTTCCCTCTCCTGGGCCGCTATCACAGCTATCTAAAAATACCATCATTGTCCAATATCTGGGGGATTTATTCCCCACACTCACCTTGTGGACTGTGGAAACCCATGGCTTATGAGGTCCTTTGCTCCAGAGTTTCTGACCGCCACCTTTCTTTCTTCCCATTTCTACAGCTTGGACATTTTCTCCGCTCTCTCCTGTCGGGCATCTCTCCTCACATAATTTCTCCCTTTGAATCTCTCCTTTCCTTTTGCGGAGAAGCATGATTTCTTCCCTGTATAATTTTCTCCTTGTTGACATGCTGATTACTGAGAGTAGGTACAAGAGGGAATGGGAGACAGATTTGGGCTCACCCTCTCAGGCCGACTGGTGGGAGACCATCAGGTTGAGTGTTGCCTCTAACTCCATCTCGATCTTAATTAAAGAAAACGCCTATAAGGACTATTAAAGCTGGTACCCCATGCCGGACAGACTTGGCAAAACATACCCAATGGCCTCCCCCTACTTGTTGGTGAGGCTGCGGACACAGAGGTACTTTTTTACATATCTGGTGGTTGTGTCCACTCATCTCCTTCTTCTGGGACAAAAGTTGGTAATTTGTTGTACTCCATCCGCCAATGTCTCAACAGAAAGGACATTAATGCTCCCTCAGCTAAACTGGCCTTGCATGTCTTGGCTGCAACGCACTGCTTAATAGCCAAGTCATGGAAGCAAAAGGAACCTCCCAGTGTCTCATCCTTGAAATCCAACATTTGGTTCATAGCCAGAATGGAGAAATTACTTACAATTTGCGAGATAAGGAGGAAAGGTTGGGCTCCCTGGTTATACATGTAATGCTTCTTACCCCCCCATTCCCCTCCCAGATGGCCTCTTCAGCAAGTTGCCATCACCCCTAGTATCTCTACTGTGATTGAAGCTTAGCTCCTGTATCTTCTACTAATGATACCTATGAAGTTTGACAAGCCAATCCTTTTCACAGCTAGCGAACGCCTCTACCCCGTCATCATTCCCCACTGTCCTGTATTGTCCTACGGTGTACCATCTGAATTGTTTCATTTGTATATCTGTCTCCATTTTATCTTTCCTTGTTCCCTACATATTATGATTACAGTTGGTTCTTCTTATCTTGTTACCGCTTGCCTCTATGTCACTCTTGTTTGTATAATAAATTTTTTTTAAGTTAAAATAAAATAAAATTTAAAAAGACTACTTATAACTAAACATGCATGAAGTGGACAACAACAAAAAAATGAAACACCTGGATAAATGAGGGACACCAAGCAAGGGCTTCCACGCAGGTGTGGCTCATGCATTAATAAACCATTGGTATAATAAGAATGGTATATAATAAGAATGGTATATAAAATACTGGAATTCCCTGGCTGCCTATAGATGTAGATAGAATGACTGCAAGAGGAGACCTTAGTGAATTTAAGAGGAGTGTTTGTTGTGGGCCATTTGACAAGAGCTGCAGTGACCAGGATAGCTCATCTTGCTAATGTTTCATGAGTAGCGGTGTGTAAAGAGTGGAAATCTGAGGGAAACCATCATCGGCAAATGACAAAACTGGTCAGAAGCACATGTTCCAGAACTGTAATATCCATGTAATAATTTGAAATACAAGGGAAAACAGTTGAACAACTGGAGAATTATTAACTGCAAATTACAGTATCTGGCCAAGTACTCAGATTTCATCAAAAACAGTCTGACAGGAACTGTGCATAAACTAATCATCATACCTGGCAATAAACATTTGCAAGTTCGATGGTGCATAGAGCACAGGAAATTGACTACCGAGCAGTGATGGAAGGTGATCTGAAATAAGTTATCCTTCACCATGTTCTTGACAAATGGATGAGTGCACATGTGGCACCAACCTAAAGAACTCTACAGCCATGAGTGTTTGTTTCAACAATGAATGGTTTTGGAGCTTCTGTAAAACTGTGGGGCACATTTACCTGTCATGGTTTGATTGCAGTCATTTCTTTAGAATGCAAGGTCAATGTGAATCACTATTTAATGGTAGTGATCATTTTCACCACATGGTGCAGCATTTGTTTGACTTGAGGGGTGTCTTCTAGAATGACAATACTCCCATCCAGAGTGTGTGGTTGCCCAATTAGCATGACCTATATTTTAGTCTTCTCAGTCACAAGATGTAAACCCAAGTGACCATTTATGAGATATTATGGAAGAGAGAGCTTTCACAACCATCAATAAGGTGTAATTTGAGTGACATTCTTGCCGTAGAATGGTGTTGAATGGCCCCTGCACAATTATTATTATTATTACCATTTATTTATATAGCACCACTAATTCCGCAGCGCTGTACAGAGAACTCACCCACATCAGTCCCTGCCCCATTGGGGCTTACAGTCTAAATTCCCTAACACACACACAGACAGAGACAGAGGGAGACAGAGACAGACAGACAGGGTCAATTTTGTTAGCAGCCAATTAACCTATCAGTATGTTTTTTTGGAATGTGGGAGGAAACCGGAGAGCCCAGAGGAAACCCACGCAAACACGGGGAGAACATACAAACTCCTCACAGATAAGGCCATGGTCGGGAATTGAACTGATGCCCCCAGTCCTGTAAGGCAGAATTGCTAACCACTTAGCCACCGTGTTGCCCCAATTCAATATATTGTATATGAGTATTTCTCACCTTTTTTCCCACTGCCTGTATGCTACATATGCTGTGAGTTAAATTTGTGTAGATTATTTTAACCCAAACCATTTAACAACAGGGCTCTTCTCTACCTTCCAGACCATCTGTCATTTAAAGACAAAACAGCAACTTTAAATCTAGATTGGCATGAAGTGTTTTGAGGAGTCTTCCAGGCAAAAATACTACTGCTACTATAAAAAAACGAGTGTGAGGGTAACTCTATTGCATCCTTGGAGCAATGTGTTTCAGTGGAGTCAATCCATGAGCAATATATTATTTTTTTTTTACTTAAAAGGGTAAATTTTACTCCTACAAGTGACCTTATACAGATACAAAAAGATAACATAGGTGGGATTAGGTAAAGAAAGGGCTTGCTTTCTTGAGAAAGCGTGGAGGTTTCCACATCATTTGTTTGGGGTCTCTGCCAAGATCTTGTTTTCCTGAGAAAAGCATGAAAGTCCTCCATGAACGGCATACAAAAGCTTGGTGTCTCTGTCCAGCTACAAGTGTATCAAACCTAGTGGTTTGAATAACTTAAAGGACCACTTCTATGTCCAATTATTAAAGTCCATTTCCCCCCTCCCCCTCCCGAAAAGCTAGGGGACTACTTTCATTTAAAAAAAGATAAACATTTTGTTATTTTAGGAGTACATTATAGTTTTTTTTTCCCATTCATGTTTTTTTTTTTTACAACTTTGTTTTGCTACATTTGTAAATCAAAGTAGTCACAGGCATTGTATGCAAATATAAAGGAAACATTTACATATAGAATAGTATAAGAGTTCATTACAGCAAGTGATGAAATTGCAATAAAAATTCACAGGTATCTGAGTACACAAACGATTTAGGAAAATGTGTGTGGGTTATGAAATTTAGAAGTTAAGGTTAATGTAACTGAGTGAGAAGGAGGGAGTGTTACAAAGGGGATTGAGGATAAGCTCAGGAAGAATAAATGCAGTGAAAGAAAGAACCGTTGAGTTTCAGCAAATGGAAAACCAGTTGAACATATTGTAATCACCAAGAAGGTCTGAGAATTCATTAGAGGATGGGTTTGGTGGGCAGAAGTATTGTAGTGATACCATAGGCACTAGATTTGGGTGAATTTATGAGATTTATTGTATAGATAGGCAGATATTTTCATGTATGCCAGTTACCATATTTTGTTGTGTAGAATGGAGGGATCTGATTTTTTCCAGAAGCTTACAATTGGGCATTTAGCTGCATTGAGAATCTAGGTAGACAGTTTAACAGAGGTTTTGCCCAGGCCTTCAAATCAATAGGTTTAAAAAAAACAAGGGTCTTTAGAAATGGATGTTACCATAAAATTGTTAATGAGGTTAGCCATATTATCCCAAAAAACTCACAATTTTAAAGCATGTCCATCAGACATGAAGAAAAGAGCCCAATTCCCTGCAATCTCTCAAACATTGAGGAGAATTGGTACCAAACATCTTTATCTTATAAGCATTTTTTTTTATATGGGCGGTGATTGAGGACATTTTGACCCTTTCCCTGATTGTTTACCATGAATCTTCATCTGGAGGCTTGCCCAAATCCTTTTGGCAGTTAATTTTCAGATTGAGGGTATGAGTTTTTTTGGCATTCAAGAAGAAACTATAAAGTGAAGAAATCATACCCTTGGAGAGGGGGTCAGGATAACAATAGGACTCAAGTTGTGTTAAAGGTCTGGCTGAGTGTGTCTTAAGGAGGAGAAGTAATGCCTCAATTGTAGGCATTTAAATAGTCTCTTCAACTGTTGCCCATACCTCTCTCGCAAAGTCATGCACAAAGCACAATTACCCTTATCCAGGATGTCGAGAACCACTCTAATACCTTTGGAGGACAAGTGCATTGAAGTGGTCTGCAGTGAACTCTAAATTGTTCCATAGTGAGGTTAGGGGAGAAGGAGTCGAGATGGTATTAAAGTAGGTTGTACAGTGGTCCCATATGTGCGAGTGCTTGTGTGGGCTGAGATGGCCACAACCATAGAAAGAGAGGCAACCTTACAGGAGTCAGCCTCCAAAGCTATCCATTGTGAAGCAAGGTTAGTCGCAAATCAAGCAACTGTCTCACTCAGACGAAAAGACAGTGTCATTTTATTTTGCTTCCATGCCAAATTGAGGATGTTGTTAAGGAGTTCAAGAGTGAGGGGGGAAAGGTAGGGGGAAAGCCTCCATTTTAGAGCAACACATTTTATATTCCGACAGGTAGCCATATAGAGATAAAACCTTGAAACGTCTTGTGCAGGAATGTTGATATCAGTATGATGTCATTGTCAAAGAAGGATATTTTGTATTCTCTCGAGCTCACCGAGAAGCCCTTAATGACTGAGGACAGATGAATTCTTGCAGCTAGAGGCTCAATGATGAGTTAACAAATCAAGGGTTGAAAGTGGATACCAGTCTGCTGTCATTGGAATTTTCAAAGAACACTGTTCACCGATATTGTGGCGAAAGGTGCAGAGTAAAGAGCTTGTCTTCCCTATTTTTTTTAATTATTATTAATTATTGTATTAGAATATAGATGTTTTTCATGTGCCTTCCCTTTCTTTCACAATGGGCCTAATGCAGTGTTGCATGCATGTTGGCAGCCCAAAAATGTGCACGGCCAAATACTTATTCAGACATCTCTAAAGATACGTCCAGCTCTGCATTTGCAGCGCATGCACTAGGTTTTACAACGGGCGTACTTCCTTCCACATCCACAGTACCAGCTTGTAAGCGCAATAACACTTTGTAAACATTTGTTGTCATAGGGAAAAAATGCATTCATTATTAGGCTTCATATAATACAGCAGATATAACTTTCCTTCTTGTGTACGAATGAATGTAACTGAACATTTTATTTTTAAACATATACACAAAATCCTATAATATATGCTCAATCGATGAAGACGGCACCCCGCAGATTCAGAGATGAAATTGTAACCAGACAATCAGAAACGGTTAATTAGTGCTGGCAAACATTATCATTGCACCAGCCTTTAGGCCAGTGATGGGCAAACTTTTTCAGGAGCGGGCCAAATAAAAAAAGAAAAACTTTAGGCGGGCCAATATAATTTATTAAAAAACTCAAATATGGAAATATATAATTCAAATTTTTTGAATGGGACGGGAGGGTGTTATATAGCAGTGTTACCTCTATAAGTGCAGCGATCGTACAGACACACCACTTATTTCAGCAGGTTGTTGCAGATCAGTCTTTCTGGTGAGCCACTAACTGACAACACAGCAGCCAATCGAAATCTGCCTTAGTATATGACCCAGCCCATCTCTTCTCACATGAATTTCAGCCATTAGGTGGCGGGCAGGTGTTTTAGTGATTGACATACGAAGTGTCCTTTTAGGAAGGAGGATGAAGTGTAATGGAGGAAATAGCTGGGAAGGCATAAAAATGAAGGTTCTGACACACAGGGTCGGCCCTAATAATTTTATGCATATTTTAATGAAATTTTTTAAAATATTGGCGGGCCGGCTAGAACCTCTAAGTGGGCCGGATCTGGCCCGCGGGCCGTAGTTTGCACAGCACTGCCCTAGGCTAATAATATGGCTGTAAGAAACATATCTGCATTCAGGTCTGCAATTCCGCAAGCACGCCCTTACTGAAAGGACATTCACCTCCCCAACAGTAAACTTATATTACTTACTAAAGTTTTAATTCAACGTCACAAGGTGAACATGACTTGTGATGAAAAGAATTTAGCTCTTTGATGTCACAGTGCACACTATTAATTTTCTTTCACTTTTAAAATGTTTGTGGTCCTATACCAAGGAAGTGTTGTACATAGAAGAATCAGTTTTGTTTCTATTTAGTCCATTCTTGCCCAATAATAGGCGAGGTAGAATTTTAGATATTTACGTAAGGATAATAATTAGAAATGTACAAACTACATATGCCCTCTACATTTCTTAGTTATATCAGAAAGGCAGGGTTTCTGAGAGGGCATTCTAAAAGTAAGGGGTAGATAAGTAAAATGGGAAACATAATAATTGCAGGAGTTTTATCCATATATATTTTTGTTAAAGGACCTATTAAATTATATGCATAGCAATCCTAACAAACACTCCAGTGCATGCACATAACAATCACACATATTTTAAAAAAAACATTGAAAGGTCTCTGTATCAATGGTCTTAAGTGGTCCCTGCTGGTCACATGTGGTACTGCAGGGGTTTGTTTCACTTTCTTATTTTTTATTCATTATCTTTTATTTATATAGTGTCAACATACATAAAGCACTTTACATAGAATATTAATTTTCTCGCATCAGTCACTGCTCCATTGGTGCTTACAGTCTAAATTCTCTACCACACACACACAAGGTATTATTTCACAAGCCTCTTAAGCTACCTATAGAATTTTAGACTGGGAGGAAACCCAAACAAATACATATATAACATGCAACATGTTTTCGATAATGGGGGTTATTTACCAACAAGGTGCAAAAGTACAAATATGCAGTAACCCTTAGCAACCAAACAGATATTTGATTTCATTGCATTTGACTGACCAAAGCTAAATGCACATTTGCTGCAAAGGACTACTGCACACAGGGGCAGGCTTATAATGAGCCTAATTGAGTCAGCATGTATGCAGGAGCTGCAAAATGCAGATAATTAGTGTAAATAATGGTGATTTTCTTTCATCAGAAGTCTTAGTGGTTTTCACCTTAAGGTAATATTTAATATTAGTGTTTAACATTGTATATTGCATTAATAAAAATAACTTTCGAAGGGATGAAAGGGCACCATTTCAGTTATTGCCTCAGACAGCAAAATTGATTGGTACACACATCTGCACATTTGCAATTAGTTAATAACTCACAATATGTTTTGCCTTGGGGGTATTCATCTCATGTAAATATCTCCATCTCCTAAGCAGGCATATGTAGCCTCTCTGTACCTAGCTATAAAATTGTCAGGATATATTTATATGGAATATTGCTGTGTAAATGAAATATTGCGGAGAGATAGAAATATACTTTAGTCAACATGTTCTTATAATACATACCTTGTTCTTAGCCTGTCGCCAATAGAGCTGGTCCAGTTTCTGAGAAGACCAAAGACAGGACTTTCCTCATATTGTCTGGTGTACTGTGCAAGAAGTTCCCGTACAACTACCTTAACGATAAAAAAAACAGAAGAAACCATTAATATAGAGAAGGTAATTAAATTAAATATAAACTGATTATCAGCCTGTTGAAATCTGATTCTTTCATTAAGCAAAGCATTCTGTGAGATATTTATAAATAATACTGTATATGTTCACTTCTTTTGTGTTCTATGGAATTACTGTATTTCTTATAAAGATATGCGCAGATAGACATGTGCAATGTATACATAGATTTATACCGAACTAGAAGATCTGTCGATACTAACATAGCAATCTGGGTGTCCATAGCAAGATGCCACAACAGTTACAATCAAAGCAATTACACATATGATATTGAGCTTCCTTCTGCAGACAGTCAGTAAGCAACACAGTGACTAACGATGGGAGTAGAGGAGCTACAGGGGAGGGAAGATACTACTACTTCTCCCTTACTTACTTGTCCTCCCATCACTCTTCTGCTACCCGTACCACTCCACCCTCCTCTTCCTTCAGCCACCAGATCTTGTGCTCCTTCTGCCCCACTAAGGGTGTCGAAGTCTATTCTCTTATATTATCCTCTCCACGCTCAACCTGACACCTGGACTCCATTCCCTGTCAACTCCTTCGCTTCCTCCCTACCTGCTCCCACCATGCTCACTTCTTCAATCTGTCCCTTTCCATTGGCATCTTCGCCTCATCCTTTAAACAAACCCTTGTCTCACTGATTCTTAAAAAAAAATAATCTTGACCCCAACACAATCTCTAACTACCACCCCATTTCTCTTCTCCCCTTTGCCTCCAAAAAACTTGAGCAGCTTTTCTACAACGGTCTCAGCAGACAACTTAATACTTGATCCTCTCCAATCTGGCTTCCGCCTGCTTTACAGAAACTGCCTTGACCAAAGTCACCAATGATCTTCTCTCGGCCAAACCCAGGTGCCACTTCTCCATGCATATCATAATGGACCTCTCTGTGGTCTTTGACACCGTGAATCACCCTCTCCTATTCCATCCCCTTCAAACCAGTGGCCTTTCTGACACCATCCTTTCGTGGTTCACCTCCTACCGCGCCAACCGCTCCTTCTTTGTTTCTACCTCTGGTTTCTCCTTCCCCCATCCATCCCACAGGGTTTTATTCTTGGCCCTCTCCTCTTTTCTCTGTACACCTCCTCCCTGGGTGAAGTCATAAGAGCCTTTGACCTCCAATACCACCTCTATGCCAAATACACCTCATCTCTAATCTCCTTCCTTCCCTCCTCTCTCAGGTGTCCAGATGCATATCTGCCATCTTCTTCTGGATGCCCTTACCCTTTCTGAAACTTAATATGACCAAAACTGAATTCACAGTCTTCCCTCCAATAAGAGTCTCCTCCCCTCCTAACCACTCAGTCCCTGGGTGTCATTCTTGACTCCTCCATCTCCACTGCCCCTCACATTCAGTCTATTGCCCAATCCTGTCACTTGCAGCTCTGCAAAACTGCCCATATCATGCCACCAATACTCTTATTCACTCAGTGATCATTTCTCGTCTCAACTACTGCAACCTTCTCCTTACTGGCCCTTTTAATCACGCTCCTCTTCGATCTATACTTAATGCTGCAGCTAGACTTATTTGCCTCTCCACATATGCCTCCCCTCTCTGCCAAACCTTACACTGGCTCCCCTTCCCTTACAGAATCCTCTTCAAATCTTCACCCTAACGTACAAGGCCCTCTCCAACTCAACTGCTTCCTACATCTCCATACATACCATCTCCCCTTTGGTAACCATATCTCACTCCCTTATCCAAGATTTCTCCTGAGCTGCACCTCCCAAGACTGGAACGATCTTCCTCATTCTAATTAAACTATCCCATAGCCTGTATAGCAGTGTTGGCTAACCTGTGACACTCCAGGTGTTGTGAAACTTCAAGTCCCAGAATGCTTTGCCAATATATAGCAGCTAATTGCTGGAAGGGTATGCTGGGACTTGTAGTTTCACAACACCTGGAGTGTCACAGGTTAGCCAACACTGCTGTATAGCTTCAAATGGTCATTGAAAACCTAACTTTGGAAAAGCCTACCAGTCCTCCACTTAATCATTTTATCATGTAGTATACCTCACTCTCTTTCATCCTCCACATCTGCCACTCTTGCTTCTTGCCCTCAAATCCCCTTACATTGTCTCATCTCCATGTATCAACCATTTGTCTTTCCTCATCAACTATAAGTTTTTCTCACCAGCTACACCTCGCACCTCCTCCTTGGGCTCTCTGCCCATTGACTCCACTCCTCCATTGTCTTCGCACCTCTTTCAGTAGCACTAAAGCTGGCTGAGGGTTGCAGTGTTATTTTTTTTACTGAATTGTACTGTTATACCATGTACTGTCTTGTTATTTGCCACCTGTCCGCAGCGGACCTTATGTGGCACCTTATAAAATAAAGTTAATAATATTACTTTATTATTAATTATAATTATTATTATTGCCCTTATTTCCAAGAATGAAAAAACAGCACAAAAATGATCTCGGCAGGTCCACATTACTCATTCCAAAATGCCTGTTGCTAGCTCCAAAATTCCACTATATGGCTTTAGACTTACAACAAAATGAACCCCCATGCACTTATTTAGCGCCAGCAAATTCTGCAGCATTTTACAATTTGGGACAAACACAGTAATAAACACTGAGTGAAATAGACAAAGAGGTAAGAGGGCCCTGCCCGCAAGCTTCCAATCTACAGGCCAATGGAATTCAGATACATGAGGTTAAATCTAGGGCAGCACGGTGGCTAAGTGATTAGCACCTCTGCCTCACAGTGATGGGGTCATGACTTCAATTCCCGACCATGGCCTTATCTGTGTGGAGTTTGTATATTCTCCCCGTGTTTGCGTGGGTGTGCTCTGGTTTCCTCCCACATTCCAAAAACATACTAATAGGTTAATTGGCTGCTATCAAAATTGACCCTAGTCTCTGTCTGTCTGTGTATATGTTAAGGAATTTAGACTGTAAGCTCCAATGAGGCAGGGACTGATGTGAATGAGTTCTCTGTACAGTGCTACGGAATCAATGGCGCTAAATAAATAAATGATGATGATGATCTGCATACTGCATCTTGGCCCAGCCATAATGTAAAGGTAAAAAGTGATTTGCATGCTATTTGATCCAGTTACACAGCAATGTTGGTCTGTGGTTAGAGTGGGTACAGGGTTATTTTCTTGTGTAAATTTGTTTAAAGGGTTGTAATAGAGTAACCTAGGGAGCTTGCCTGAAGAGATCGATTTTCAGAGAATGCTTGTAAGTTTGTAGACAAAAGGAAAGTCTTATTGTGTGAGGGAGGGAAGTCCACAGAGTGGGTGCAGTTCTGTAAACGGGAATGGGAAGATATAACGAGTGGTTGAGACGCAGATCTTGTGTAGAACGGAGTTGTCGAGTTGGGAAATATTTTGAGACAAGTGAGGAGATGTATGTTGGTGCAGCTTTGTTGATGTCCTTGTAGGTTAGTAAAATAATTTTATATTGGATTCATAGCGCGTATGGGTTAGACTTTTGATTTTTCAGAATAGGAGTAATCACTGCATGCATGTATAATGACGGAAAGAGAGACAGAGAGAGAGACAGAGAGAGATTACAGATTTTAGTTAGAGGTGGAATGAGCACAGGAGACAGGGATCTACCGATTTGTGAGGGTACAGGATCAAGAAGACAGGAGGTAGAGATCAAATTAAGAGAGAGTGTCAGAAGTTGCTGGGAAGGAACTGAGCTGATTGCTTGTCAAGGAAGATGATACCATTTATAGCCAGATCGTATCAATCTTGTTATTGAAGTAGGAAGCAAAATCCTGGACACTGATAGGAGTCAGAGAGTTTGAATTGGAAGGGTTGAGGACAGATTTAAATGAGTTAAACAGGCGTTTCGGGTTTGAAGCTTGAGCATAGATGAGAGATTGGTAGTATGTTTGTTTTGCAGTGTCCAGAGCATTTAGATAGGAGTGGCAGATGGAAGCATATGTGAGGAAATCATTAAAGGTTCGAGATTTACGCCATTGATGTTCTGCTTTACGGGAACGTTTTTGAAGGTCTCAAATGACTTTAGTGTGCCATGGCTGACATCGAAGTCGACGTGAAGTATGAATATTTGCTGGAGCCACTTGATCGAGGGGAGAAGAATGTAAAGATAGGGACGAGAAAGTGTTGGAGAGGTGGAAAACTGTTGAAGATTAATAGAGTTAAGATGTCTGCGGGTATGAGGAGGCTTGGTAGAGTTTGACAGCAGAGAAGTTAAAGTACTGGGAGTGAGCGTGTAGCTGATAAGGAGATGATCTGAGAGGGGGAAAGGAGTGTTAAGGAAATCAGAAAGTGAGCAAAGCGTAGAGAAAACAACATCAAGACAATGGAATCTCGATGAGTAGAGGATTCAACACACTGGGAGAGGTTAGAGTGGGTCGTTTGGAAGCAGCATTGGAACATGAAATGGGGATGTTGAAATCACCCATGATGATGGTGGGGATTTCAGAAGATAAAAAGGGAGGGTGACATGCAGATGAATCCTCAAGAAATTGTTGGGGCACTTCAGGGGGCGATAGATCACAGCAACATGCATACAGAATGGATTAAAATCAAAAATAGCATTAAATGTTTCACTGGTCCAATGGGCTGCCTGTCACTGGGGTTCCAGGTTTGGCCTCATCACTACCCCCTCTTTCTTCCTTCTCCCCCTTAACTATTGCATATACCATTGTTGCCTCACTCAGGTTGTATATCAGCTCTCAGCTGGTACCATACACACATATTTGTACAATATGCATTTGCTCCATAATTTCGTTACGTAACTTTTGAGTTACCACTTGTTTGCCTGCTTGTGTTCATGCAGAATATTTGTGTGTTGCATACCAAAAAATAAAGTCTTAAATAAAAAAAAAAATCTGAATAGCATATACTTCAAAAGAAGTAAATGTGAGTGATGGTAGAACTGTGAATGGGCACTGTGGGTAGAGAAGCAGTCCAACCCCACCTACTTGGTTGTTTCATTGTTTCTGCCGTGGCACAACCTGGGGTGGAAATAGAAGAGGGGGAGGGTATGGGGGGAAAAAACAGTGATGAGACAGTATACACGGCACAGCCGATCTCTATGATATAGCTGCTGTGGGAAATGCTTATAGCTTATTTTGCAGTTTTGGTCTATAGTTTTTTTGCTCTGTTTATAGCTCTAGTGCAGTGTATACTGTGGTGGTGGTGAATTTACTATAAAAATATATAGCACTGGGGGTTAGAACAGGCCGGGGGGTTAGTTTGCCCTGTTTACAGCTCAGTGTTTATAGCTCGCAATTTTCCTGCTTCTGCTCTGAGGCTAGTTGCTTATAGCTCGAAATGTTAAGCTCTTAGCTTGCAGTGGAGAGTGTATGATGGTAAAAGTGTAGTTGTGTGTTGTGTGTGTAGTGTGTTAAGTGTCTATGGTAGGTGCTTGGCTGAATGGGGTAGGTGCAGGCAAATTGGTGTGCTATACAATGGATGCTATGTGTTATTAGATGTGTTGGAGTTTAGTGGATCAGTGTTAGGTATGTGTCTGTTGTAGTGTGTAGATTTGACAATTGTATTATGCTCTTATGCGTTCCAAATGCCTCACTTCCCATTATCCCATTGGACACAACACTGGAAGACAAGGATAAGAAGACCGACTCACCAACAGACCAGCCATATCCCTGACGAAGTCTCCGGACAAAATGCGTTGGCTATACAGCTCACAAGACCCCACAGAGACCCCAACAAGAAGATCGTAGAAACCCTCACACGGAGAATATCACCGGAACACAAGCCGCTTGACTATAGGTGCTAAACATCTACAGGCAAGATACGCGGAGAGACCAACTATGCCTGTGCGTTCCACCTCGCAACCGGACGTGAGGCATTTGGAACGCATATGCGTTCCAAATGCAACGGGAGGAAGCCGCTCGGCCGCAGCCACTCTGACCGCTCGTCCAGCGCTACAATCAACAATTCTGAATCAGCATCCACCCGTCCACCAACGGTACCTTGCCCAGATCATCCACCTAAAGGATCACATATCCTACAACTGCTCTTCTAAGAGCATAAGAGCATAAGAGCATAATACAATTGTCAAATCTATACACTACAACAGACACATACCTAACACTGAGCCCCTAAACTTCAACACATCTAATAACACATAGCATCTATTGTATAGCACACCAATTTGCCTGCACCTACCCCATTCAGCCAAGCACCTACCATAGACACTTAACACACTACACACAACTACACTTTTACCATCATACACTCTCCACTGCAAGCTACGAGCTTAACATTTCAAGCTATAAGCAACTAGCCTCAGAGCAAAAGCAGGAAAACTGCGAGCTATAAACACTGAGCTGTAAACAGGGCAAACTAACCCCCCGGCCCGTTCTAACCCCCAGTGCTATATATTTTTATAGCAAATTCACCACCACCACCACCACCACAGTATACACTGCACTAGAGCTATAAACAGAACAAAAGAGCTATAGACCAAAACTGCAAAATAAGCTATAAGCATTTCCCACAGCAGCTATATCAGAGATCGGCTGTACCGTTTATACTGTCTCGTCACTGTTTTTTCCCCCCATACCCCCCCTCTTCTATTTCCACCCCAGGTTGCTCCACGGCAGAATCAACGAAACAACCAACAAGCACGGGAACTGGAACACCCGTTATGGCGGCTACAACCCTCAAAATACACCAACCAAGCGCAGACGTCCAAGGTAAGCCTCCTAAAAAGAGTCTCTGCCACCTACTCCACAACCCCACCTACTTGTCTGCCTTCGGATCTGGAGGTGTGGGTAAAATGGAGACCACCATGTGAAAGGGCTGCAGGTGATCCAGTGTCTGATTGTGTAAGCCATGTTTCAATTATTGCCAGAGGGTTGAGGTTGTTTGAGAGGAAGAGGTTGTGAATGCAGGTAAGATTGTTATAAACAGACCATGCATTCCAAAGGGCACTTTTAAAGGACTTTGTTAGAGAGGGGAGACAGTATATGTGTTTGAAGTTTGCTGGATTTCGGTAGTGTTCTGCTATATGTGTAGTGGAGGAGTGACGGGGACCTGGATTACAAGATATATCACCAGCTAATAGAAGTAGAGAGAGAGAAAGAGAAAGGTAAGAGGATTGTAAAATGTGTGACCTTTCATTTTCTGGTGAGAGGAGGAGGCTGTTCAAGTTAGAGAAAATAAATAGGACAAAAATACACGAGTGTTAACTTGAGGGGAGTGGAATAGTGAAGGGGCAATGTGGACAAATGTTTGTGTTGCAGGAAGGGTGAAGGATGATACAGTCCTAAAGATAATGCCATGAAACTATAGTAAAAGAAATTTGTTAAACATTTTGATTTAAGAGTAAAAGCCAATTAAAAGAAATACCTATTTGCAGTGTTCCGTGTAGATTGAGAATTAGTGCAGGAATAGGCTGAAGCAGATGTAGCTTATTCCTGGATGTATTGAGATTTTGTCCAATGTTTGTTCAACGGGTGGTGTACGAATTTGCGATGGCGAGAATTCAGGGAGGTAGATAGGAAAATTCTGACATGTATTATAGAGACATGTACTAAATGTACACTTACACAAAAAGTGATGGGAAAGATTTCCAACAGGGGTGAATGCCAGCAGTCATCGGAATTTTCCTATCTCCCTGTTGCCGGAATTGTAGTCTTCAAAAAGATGACTACCACCGTGTTCAACAGTGTTGTTTAACTGTGCATCTCCAAACACTTTGTGATCTACATAGTAAAAGGTAAGTGTGTAGCCTACCAAGTATATAATATCAGACCTTCTCACATGCCTCTTACATGCCCATCTCACCTCCTGATATGCCTCTTACATGCCCATTAAACCTCCTTACATGTCAATCAGACTTCCCCACATGACCTCCCTAGAAGTCCCTTACAAGCCCATCAGGCATCTCTGCATAACCTTTATATGCCAAATCAGACCTCCTCACGTTCCCTCTAGATGCCCTAGTCACCCCCCCCCCCCCTTCTTGTATGCTTGCTGCGTGACCTCCCTGCATTGTGCAGAGGAGGTTGTGTGACAAAGAAGTCGCTGCTCCCATTCAGTCTCATTCTTTGTAACAAAGCAGGGAATAAGAGAAATCGAGAGCGCTGGCTGAGGAAACAGGTGATACCTAGCTGAGCGTTGTTGACCACCACTGTGACAGCTAGTTCTAAGCATTTAAACCATTAACACACGGTGGACTTCTCATGATACAAAAAAAAAATACATCAGTAGAACAACAAAAACAGCTAACAAAGAAATGTATCAAATTTATCCTTATCTGAGCAAAAATATCCATACCTATATACTGTATGCACATTATTTTGGAAGTTTTGCATTGCTAAAATAGGCACACTACTATACTGAACACTTCCAGTAATACACAAGAGAAAAAAAAAGTAATGTACAGTACTATAACAGATCAAAATATATTTGAAAAAGTACACAGGCATTCTAAACTTGTATTTATATTATTTAATTGTAATTACTAATTCAATTACTTATTTTTGTCCTTCTAGCCTTCCCACTTTAATATGGGAGTGGATTTTGTGAATGGAGAGCCTAGACATACTAGGCTGCATTTTGGTGCAGTCAGAAAATGGCTGCCTCCACTGTGTATAAGCAACAGATACACTTAGTCGGTCTATAATTGAACAGCTCATCAGACTGCCCTTCTCTAAACATAGCAACACAGTTACCCACATATCCATTTCTGGAAGTGGGGCGATATGTGCCAGTATGACATACTGGCACATCTTTCCCCAATTCCTTGCAGGCAGCCATGGCCGTCCGATTGCTTGTCCACCGGCCCTGTAAATACTTACTTGGTGCCGGCGGTGGCAACCTGCTCCCTTCTCACTGACTGTTGGGTGTGATGTCATCACGTCCTGTCACTGTCAGCGAAGAGCGGTGCAGAGAGGAGCCAGAAAACAGGAAAAACGAACAAGAGGAAGAGTAAAAAGAAGAAGAAAACAAGGTGATAGGCAAGTAAAAAACATAGGGGGCCAGCAGGGGCAAATATGTAAAGGAAGGGGCACAGTGATCAATGGGCAAAAGTTTTATGAAGGAGGGCGCCCAGTGTGATGAAGGAGTGGCAAACCTGTGAAATCACTAGTGAGAGGGAATAATAGGAGCAGAACAGGGATAGATAGAAAGGAGCAAGGAGTAAATGAGGAGCATGAGAAGCAGGATGTGAGGCACAGGAGAGAGCAGATGGGGGGGGGGGGATACCAGCAATGAAGACAGGGGTACATAAGAACAGAAAAAGGAAACAGACAAGGGAGAGATAAAGGGTGGAAGAAATAAGGGATATATTTTGGTAAGTTTTATTATAATATTATGGTGATATGAGGGAGAATGTAAGTACACAAAATAGACATGAGGTAGAGGTGGAGGGACACATAGGAAAGGTAATCGGGCACAGGAGAAGTGAGGGACACAGGGTGAATCATCTTGCATCATTTAATATGTTTTCCATCATACTATATAGTGTTAAAAGACATCTAAAATTAATTTCACTCTATCAAAACCCCTAAAACTTCGATTGACCTAGGTGGCCAGTTGTTCATTTCAATCTGAAAGTTCCACACCAGCCCTTCTAAATTTCCACTTCGACCACTGCTCATATCCATTAGTTTGCTGGCTTACATAAACAACATCGCACAGGACACCAAACGTTCTGGTCAACTAATAGTTTCACAAGCAACAACCTTGTTATTGGTACTACATTTTCAGACCTGCCTAATGAAATCTCATTAAACTGATCAACCAGATCCATTCATTTTAAATTCAGTTTAGACAAAAATTCAGCAAACTTTAGCCTTTCTTCTCTCTTACAGGAAGAAGAGTGGCTGAATAATAAGAAACAGTAATTACAATACACTTTGACTTCCGCTTCAGCCCTGATGGGACGTGCCGCGCGAGCTCTTCACTGGAGCCCAGAGCCTGGGCTCCCTATTCCTGTGGAGTAGCCCCGGCACCTCTCCGCTGCCTGCTACCTACCTTCCGCTCTTCCACTCTGCCTCCCGCCGACCTACCGCTCCCGTCTGCTTACCTGGCTTCTCCTGCGGTGCCTCCGTCGTCTCCTGGCAGCATCTAATCGGGTCCCCGGCTCTGGCCCAGCTGCCTCCACCGTCCTCCAGAGTGACAACCTCAGTGTTCCTCTTCTTCAGGGCCTGGACTCTGCTGCGGACATCCATCCGGCTGTCTCCCCGGATCCTCCCGCCGCCGTCTGTGAGGCCTACTTCCGGTCTCATCCCCGGCCTTGAGTGCCGCTTCCTCTCCACCTCGTGTGTCTCCTCTGGGTCCTGTTCGGCCTGTCATCCGGCTCCTCCTGATGACTGCACTACTCTCCGTGCCCTCCACTGGAGCTATCCTCCACCCACGCCCTGGACTGTAACTTCGCCTCTTCCCGCCCCTCCAGTCCCGACGCTGCTGTTCTTCTCAAAGCCTGTGGCTCCCCTCCTGAGCTGTCTCCCACGACCTCCTGCTGCTCTGCCATGGACTTCAGCTACTCCAACTCCTGAGGCGTCCCCACTGCTCCGGTTGTTCGTCCATCTGATCTCCGATCCGTTTTGCCTGGACCCTCCTGCTCCTGAACGCTGGTCTTTCACGAACTACTCCTGGACCCTCCTGCTCTTGAACGCTGGTCCCCATGAACTGCTCCTGTGAATACCTGGAACTCTCCTGAACTCTCCCGGTACCTGCAGCCCTCACTGCCTTTTCTTGTGTTTCATTCCACCATACCATCTATCCATTTATTTAATTTATCTATTTATCTTATTTATTCCACCTTATTTTATTTTATTGTTCCCCACTGCACACGGTCTTCATTGCTTAGATCGTGACTTCATTCATTTCCCCATACCACCAAACTGTTTAATTTAATCTATTTATTTTATTTACTCCACCTTTATTTTATTGTTCCCCACTGCACACGGTCTTCATTGCTTAGATCGTGACTTCATTCATTTCACCATACCACCAAACTGTTTAATTTAATCTATTTATTTTATTTACTCCACCTTTATTTTATTGTTCCCCACTGTACATTGTCTACATTGCTTAGATCGTGATTTCATTCTCCTCCACTTTACATTGTTTTATTGCTTTGCCACTGCTTTCCATTTACATTGTCTACATTGGTTACACTGCTTTGTCCCTGCTTCTAATTTGCTCTGTTCCACCTCGGCTCCCTACCACCGCCCTCCCGGCTGTGCTCCTCCCTCCCACCTCCCCCGCTTCCTCCGGCCGTTCTCTTACTCCCCTACCTCTCATCATGCCGCCTCGTCCTTTCCTATACCCAACCTCTCCCCCTGCCCCCACCAAGGGCCCAAATCTCTCAGTACCATCTTTCACCCCCCCCTCACTCCGTCAACCCTGACAATCTCATCCATATCTCCCTTTCTCCATCTCTCCCTTTTTCGTGTGACCTCTGGAACTCCAGGTCTGCCCGTAACAAACTGTCCTCCATTCATGACCTCTTCATCTCTAACTCTCTTAATCTTCTTGCTTTAACCGAAACCTGGCTCACTTCTTCTGATACTGCCTCCCCTGCCGCTCTCTCCTATGGCGGCCTCTCTTTCACCCACTCCACCAGGCCAGACGAGCGGCCAGGTGGGGGAGTGGGCCTCCTCCTATCCCCTAACTGCACCTTTCGGGTCATACCCACTTTACCTTCCCTCTCCTTCTCCTCCTTTGAAGTCCACTCCATTCGGCTCTTCTCCCCCATCCACCTCCGCATCTCCGTCATCTACCGTCCCCCTGGCCCTACCTCTCTTTTTCTTGACAACTTTGCCGCCTGGCTCCCCCACTATCTTTCCTCTGACCTGCCCTCCATTATACTGGGTGACTTTAACATTCCTATTGACAATCGTTCTGACCCCGCCACCATCAAACTTCTCACTCTTTCCTCCTTCCTTGGCCTCACTCTGTGGACCTCCTCCCCCACCCACTGTCTTGGTCACTCCCTCGACCTCGTCTTCTCTCACCTCTGTGATCTCTCTGACTTCTCCAACTCTCCCTTCCCACACTCTGACCACCATCTCCTCTCCTTCACTCTATCCTCCGCCCCTGCTCCCACCCCGCCTATAGCCACCCTCACCAGGCGCAACCTTGACCCCATCGACCCTATCTCCTTCTCTCTGGATACTCTCCTATCACCCCTTCTCTCTCTGGCCTGCCCTGATCAGGCGTCCTCTCTCTACAACCTATCTCTTGCTACTGCCCTGGACACCGTTGCCCCGGCCTCTTCTATCTGCCGCCGTCGCCGTATTCCCCAACCCTGGCACTCCAAACTCACCCGCTCCCTCCAAAAGTGCTCTCGCACAGCTGAACGCCTTTGGAGGAAATCTCGCTCCCTGGCTGACTTCCTTCACTTCAAATTCATCCTCTCCGCTTTCTGCTCTGCCCTGTCCCTCGCTAAACAATCCTTCTTTAAGTCCCTTATCTCTTCTCAGTCCTCTAATCCCCGCCGCCTCTTTGCCACATTCAACTCACTCCTCTCCCCCCCTCCCACTGTTCCACCCTCCCTCTCTGCTTCTGACTTTGCCTCCTTTTTCTCTTCCAAAATTGAAGCCATCAGACGGAACATCTCCTCCTCCCACTGCTCTCCTGCCCCCCTTACCACGTCACCTCCCGCCATTAACCAGCTGTGCTCATCCTTCATCCCCACTTCAGGTGAAGAAGTTCGCTCTCTTATTCTTTCCTCTCCACCCTCTACCTGTCCTCTTGATCCCATCCCCTCCCACCTCCTTCGCTCTCTCTCTCCTACTGCCTGCTCTTACCTCGCTCACCTCTTCAACCTATCACTCTCCTCAGGCGTTGTCCCATCCTCATTCAAACACGCTCTTATCTCCCCTATCCTCAAGAAACCCAATCTTGACCCCACCTCTCTTGCTAACTACCGCCCTATCTCTCTTCTCCCTTATGCCTCCAAATTACTTGAGCGGATTGTCTGCAGCCGCCTCACCAGACACCTCTCTGACAACTCCCTCCTTGACCCTCTCCAATCCGGCTACCGCCCCCTCCACTCCACCGAAACAGCCCTGGCTAAAGTTACTAATGATCTCCTATCAGCCAAATCCAAGGGTCACTACTCCATACTCATCCTCCTCGACCTCTCCGCGGCCTTCGACACCGTGGACTACCCCCTCCTGCTGCATACTCTTCTTTCTCTCGGACTCTCTGGCTCTGTTCATGCCTGGTTCACCTCATACCTTGCTAACCGCTCCTTCTCTGTATCCACGTCTGGTTCTTCCTCCACCCCCTCCCCTCTCCCTGTTGGAGTCCCTCAGGGCTCTGTTCTTGGCCCTTTACTCTTTTCGCTCTATACTTCCTCCCTTGGAGCTCTCATCTCTTCGTTCGGTCTTCAGTATCACCCATATGCTGACGTTATTCAACTCTACATCTCTTCTCCTGATCTTTCCTCCTCCCTCCTCTCTCGTGTAACTGACTGCCTCTCAGCCATCTCCTCCTCTCATTGTCTTTCCCCCAACCAGACTCCCTTCCCACCATGACCTCTCTATAATTGTTAACAACTCCACTATCTCCTCGGTCACCCAACTCCGCTGCCTAGGAGTCACTCTTGACTCCTCTCTCTCTTTTGCCCCCCACATTCAATCCCTTGCCCAAGCCTGTCGCTTCCAACTCCGTAACATTGCCCGCATCCGTCCTTTCCTCTCTCAAGATGCCACCAAAACTGTCATCCATGCTCTCATCATCTCCCGCCTCGACTACTGCAACCTCCTCCTTACTGGCCTCCCCTGCTCCCACTTCGACCCCCTCCGCTCTATACTTAATGCGGCTGCGAGACTCATCTTCCTCTCACACCGCTCCTCCTCTGCCTCCCCTCTCTGTCTTGCCTTACACTGGCTCCCCTTCCCCTACAGAATCCTTTTCAAACTCCTCACCACCACTTACAAGGCTCTCTCCCAGTCTACTGCCCCTTATATCTCTAACCTCTAACCTCATCTCCATCCACACTCCCTGCGCTCAGCCAATGATCGCCGCCTCTCCTCCACTCTGATTACCTCTTCCCACTCTAGAATACAAGACTTCTCTCGAGCTGCCCCCTACACTGAAACGACCTCCCTCGCTCCATCCGTCTCTCACACAATCTGTGCTCCTTCAAGCGGGCACTTAAAACTCACCTGTTCCTTAAGGTCTACCAACCATCCACTTAACCTCTCACCTCTTCTGTTTCTCACTGGCTCCTTTTTACTCTCCCCTTTGCTTCACTGGCTCCCTCTTGTGCCTGATTTTGTCTACCCTCCCTAAGGATGTAAGCTCGTATGAGCAGGGCCCCTCTCCCCTCATGTCTCCACACCTGTTCTTCCGCTCCGTCTTTACAGTATTTGCCTGCCTGGAGTTTCTGACGTTCTGGTACTTTGTGTTTATTGTTCTGTATTGTTTTACCCTGTATAGTCTACTGTTTGTACCATGTACGGCGCTGCGGATACCTTGTGGCGCCAAACAAATAAACGATAATAGTGGAAACTTCATGAACATATTTGGAACGGAGAGCGAAAAATTACAGATCCCAAAAATGCAATCCCTGTTTAATAACATGCAATTAAAAGAGGGACTACAAAGCTCTATAATGAGCATCCAGGCTCTGCATTGTACAGGATAAGAAGGGTTATGACTATATGTCCACATTTTAGGCTCTGTAAGGCTCTCTGCAAAGTCTTTTAGTACATTGGTCTTCTAAACTGTCCTCAGATCTCACCAACAGCACATGTTTTGTGGATATGTTCACAGGAGCACATGCCCTCTAATAATTTTACTTGGGTTGAAGGTCCACTAATTATAAAATGTAAATTGCATCCAAAAGTATGCACAAATACATGACAATCACTGGAAACCCATTAGATATTACAAATTCTATTTTTCTTTTATATGAATTTGTGTCTTGAAGTGCAGCATTCTTTTCCTAGTGCCCCAGGATAATAGACTGTAGGCATATAGCATGTTATCAGCAATGAGATCTTTGGTATGAATATCTTTTCTACTTGGCATCAGATTTCACTACTGAAACAAACACCCACTATAGCTGCTCTTATGTGCATTGTCTAGACAAGTGGCTGAGTCATTATGAATCATCCATGCTTATGGTATGGACGCTCAGTGTCCTACAGATATAGGAACTTTCTTTCAGCTTTCTGATGTTGTTTTGCTGGGTAAAGTGGAACAAAGCTTTAGAGCTTGTTTTTCGTCTATTGTTCTCTAGCTCACATCCTTCCTCGTATCATGAACACGGCTGTTTATGCTTTGAAAATTGCAATATAATCGTGCTACTTCAAAAAAAAGCAAACTCAGTATTATGGCCCAAATATGATTAGAGATTACTAAAATTATCAAAACTGTTCCACAGAATATTTGCCTCATTCTGAATTTGGCTGCAATTTCCATTTACAGTTTGAATTTGGCCTAACTGATCCCAGCCCTACCCCAAACACAGTAGATTGAATTGACTGTCCTTATCCCAGTCCAATTCATATACTGTGAACTCCACTAAAAGCAAACTTACAAATGCAGTGCAGAATAATTACGCAAAAGTCGATCTCCAAGATTACCAAAACTTTGCACCTCTGCAAAACATCCTGTTCCCCTGTGAAAGAATACATTGGTGGAAATTTCACAAGTACTTTCCTTATCTCTACACTAAAGATAATGTGTGCATACAATTCACACTGCTAAATTATTTGTAAAACAAGGTATTACTGGAAATGTTTGAACAAGTCTTTTGTCTGAAATGTATGATGAGAGGGAGATATATATATATATATATATATATATATATATATATATATATATATACACACACACACACACACACATACAGTACAGCACAAGTTAGCGAAGTTAGAAATATGATATAAAAAAAAAAAGAAATAAAAAGCACAAGGATTAAGAGGGTTGAGTGTTGTAGCACCTCTAATTTCACTGGAAGGTAAACTTATGGTGCACAAACATGGTTACTGTAATGTGACATACAAGTGAGGGGACTATACATTATATATAAATAAATCAGGGATACTCTGCTCTGGCCAAAAACAAAATGAATGCTGTTCTCCCTGCTTTTCTATATTAAAAATATGGAATGCTGCTTTTACATATTGAAATATGTTTTAAGCTGACCCACTCACACAAAAGTCTTCCCCTTCTGGCCAGCCCTAACTAGATAAAATTGTATTGTTTTATCTGGGTTAAAGCTTACCTGCACACAGCTTTTAAAGACAAGTCTTTCCCAAGCACTAGCAGCCATGACTCAACTCACACAAGTTGTAATTAATTAATTTAGAGAACTAAAAATGGAGTGCAAGAGGGAGTTGCCCACATTGTATAATCAAAAACATGGATAATCTGCACTCACCAAATACTGAAGGGGAAGACTGTGGAATGAGTTAGACAGCTGAACATATATTTCAATATATGGAACTAACTTTCCATGTTTTTAATATTGAAACATAGTTAGAACAGCATTGTGTATTTGGTGAGTGCAGAATATCCATGTTTTCTTGTTTATACAAGTGGGCACCCCAGTTTTTAGATGGAGAGCACATAGAATGACTTCTTTGTTTATAAATATTATGCTCTACTGTATGTGTGTTATTTACACACCTCCTCTGCAAAGAAATAGGTAAAGATCCAAAGAGGCTGCAGGTACAAGCTTCAAGCAGGGTTAAATTTCTACTCGGTCTTTCCCACAGCACACAGGTCAATGACATGGGTGTGATTGCTGTGGTGTGTTTATTGCGAATAAAAGAATTGTGGGATCTGGTGGGTGGGGCTTTCAACACTGAATAGCAGGCGGACTCTAGCTAGGGGCTGGTGGGGTTAGTTAGTATCAAGAAGCAGTGGAACATTTGATGCTTATTGTGACAGGATGAACCACCTATGTCACCCTGTCTGTTGTTGCTGGGAACCGGCTGGGCTTACTTTGCCACCGTCCCCTTCCGTTATTCCGAATACGCCCCTCCTGCCACAGTAGGAGGAGCCTGCTGCCACAACTGGGCTCCTTTATGGCACCCAGAACAACGTTCCTTCTGTCACTGCTAGTGTACTCCCGTGCTGGTACACTTGGGCTGGTACCCCTGATCAGGGTGCTGTAGCTGGATCATCTGGCCTATCACACTGGTAAACTGCTGGGTAGCAGCAGAGCGGTGGTACTGGATAGAGTTGGGTCCAACCTCAGAAACAGCCAGAGAATGGATTAGATTTAGGCTCTAATCTGCAGGTCACAGGAATACAGCAATATTGAAGATGTTTTCATGCAGGTCTTTGAAGCAAGTGATGTTTATTTGCTCTTACACTGGTTGAAGGTACCAGGTGATCAGGTCAGATGGAACATCAGAATGATACATTTCAGTGTACAAGACAGTGCTTTTTATACTGATTTGGACACAGGCTATTTTTAGAATCTGGATGCAATGTGTTTACACGAACATGGATTTACATGCATTGCAAAGACATTAGCATAAAGGGGCAAAGATTTAACTGTAAATAACACCCAAAACCGCATAAAAAGAGAAGACCACAATGTCTCTTCATTCATTCTTATAAAATAGAAGTTTATTACCATACATAAAATTTAGAAAAAACAGTTAACTTGTAAAAGTGCAATGCAATAATTATTCCCTAATAATAAAATCCCTCTGTATGTAATGGCCCTGTACGGGTTAAAGTTATAGCCCAAAATCTACATACACGAGGTTATTATACATGAATAGGCATCACCCACAATACTCCATTTTCTGCGGCATCATCGCTGATTTGTCCACAGCAGAAACGAACGCCCATGTCTGAGTGTATAAAATTGCAAAGGAGCCTGTCTGGCGCCAAAAAACGTGAGATGGCGGGTGAGAAGGTGTCAGTGGGGGTTGCAGCTACGGAGAAGGAGACAGAGTCAGAGATGGTGCTGGAAGGGCCAAAAAATGTTGAAAAAGTTAAGGTGGGGGATGGAGATGCTCAAGAAGAGCAAAGAGCAAAGTCAATGAGCCAAAGAGAGATGATGGTAAAAGTACTGGACCAGTTCGACTGCGACATTAAAAAAAATTAGTAGCATGTGTAGTGTACCTGTTTGAAGGATGTATTTCATTCTAGTTTCAAACGTAGCAATGCAAACGCCTGATTTGTAACAAGGTTTTTTTTTTGTTGTCAGAACGAAGAATTAACGGTGAGAAGGCCTGGTTGGATACCACTAATCTAACACCTGTTATCAAACGAGAACAAATTGATGTTGAATACAAAGATATGAAAAAAGTTATACACCAAGGCATTTCAGTGAACATGTGTAGGCAACTAAATACTTTTGGCACATACCTGTACCGTTATAATAACCAAAATGGCGCCTGTTTCCCAGAATATATGGAGGTTAAGTCTGCTATTATTGCAATTTTGCCAGAGGGACCACAACATAATCTGATCTCGAGCAGTGTGCAAGGTGAGCAAATGAGACTTGATTTCTGGTGTTGTAAATAGATTATAGATATAGAAGTTTAATGATAAACATTTTTTATTTCCTTGTTTCACAGGTAAAGAAATCAAAGGGAATATAAACCCAAGCGACATCAAGATAGAAATTAAAAACCTTGAGAAAAATTTTGTTGAAATGTGTATGCTGTTTGGAACTATTCTGCCACAAACCACTAGAACCTTTAAAGTGTAGTACTATTTTTACAAAATACAAGTCCGTGATGTGCGGATACCACACCATGTGGGACTGGTACAGGCATCACAAATTTACATACACACGCCCCCCAGGTCGAGGAAGTATCGGAGGATTGTCGTGGATCATTTGGAAATTTATACACACTACACAATGGAAAGGAGATTGCAACGAAAAAATATTGAACAGTACGACCAACCAAATGAGGTGACAATCGTCCATCGTCTATTTGGGCAGACTTTCGACCATCGTGTCACTACACACACTGACCCGACGTTCGAACGAGCAGTTGTATGTCGGCTGGTTGAGCAGATTATTGACCAAATACCCTGTATAGTGTGTACCCAGCTTTAGAAATCATGCATTCCCTCTAGCAAGGTTAAACCAAACGAGTTTCTTCCCTGGTCTCAGAAATAAGAATTTCCTATATCAAAATATACACAATATCAAAAATAAGTGTATTGGCAATTATATAAATAAGCACTCTGTGCTATTTTTCTTTAAATAAATTTATACCATAAGTTATTTGTTAGTGATCCAGTCACACTTATGTTACAGTATTGCTGTGACAAAATAAAACAACAACTTGTTAAGAAGATCAGAGAAAGCAGTCACTCATTTGGTAATTCTTACAATAATATATATATATCTAATATATAAAAGCCTAGCGGCATGTGTTAGTGTGTGTGTGTGGAAAAAACTACCGGGTGACAGAGTGCTCAAGCTGCAGCGCTACCTGCTGGGCGGAGTTATATACTACACTGACCTATTAAATTCTTAGCATTATCTAATATATAAAAGCCTAGCGGCGTGTGTTAGTGTGTGTATGTGTGTGTGTGTAAAAAACTATTTTCTCAGAAAGGGCTCATCCAATTGACCTGAAATTTGGTATACTGACATTATTTGACAAAAAAATTATAATAGTGAAGTCAGTTAACTTCCATCATCCCCCCTTCCCCCCGTGGGAGGGGTAGTAAAGGCTTAATTTACGAGCTGAGGGCTCAAACTCATTTTTGTGAGGTAATTTTACCTCATGAACACACATGCTGTGTTAGTGTGTGTGTGTAAAAAACTACTGGGTGACAGAGTGCTCAAGCTGCAGAGCCACCTGCTGGGCGGAGTTATATACTACACTGACCTACTAAATTCTTAGCATTATCTAATATATAAAAGCCTAGCGGCGTGTGTGTGTGGCGATGAAGATGACAAGAACCTTTTTAACACCTTAAGTAGCTTGATTTGACTAGAATGCATGAGTATCATGCACGGGTTAACTTGTATATATATATCTATATATATACAGATATAGATATATATATATATATATATATATATCTATATATATATATATATATATATATATATATATATATATATATGCACAAAACAAAAAGGCAGTTGTTGGCAGCGCTTATCCTATATATTTTATTATATATACACACTGTGATCAAGAAGCTAGCTCAGATAGCAAAGCTTTGGTCGGTGCCCTGCGTTTAGGTGCACAAAAGTTCTCAAACATACACACCGCCTTTGTAAACAAGAAGGAGCATTAATTTGTCAGCAGTATTGTAGTACAGCACCACTATCTTACAGGCCACAAAAAGCCTAGACCTCATAGGAAGTGCTAACTTACTTCTTGGCCACTCTATAGCCAGTGGGCAGCTAAACCGCTTACCACTTTTTCTTCTCTATATCTGCAGTCTCTCTCTTTGCAGCCTCTCTGGCATGCCTCCTGCAGGTCACGCACTTCCCTTGCCCTGGGCCCTCTGATCAGCTCATCTCTGAGCTCTGGGTTATTTACCTGCAGGTCATTTCTCACCTGCACATATGTGTAATCACACATACTTTTAATCTTATGGGGGCGGATCTTTGATTCCAGGGCCTAAACAGGTGGCTGACTAGTGCCACCTAGTGTGCAACCATCATACATCCCCATCCCCAGCTCAGAACATCTTGTGTGAGCCGCTCTGAAACAAAGCCATTCATGTTGAAGTACCTCTTACATGGTCCAGTTTTTCCACACCTTCAAGATCATCATCTGGAGATCTCATCTTCCATGTCATTGTGGCGCTCTTTTGTTTGTACTTTTGGAATGTTACATGTCTATAAATTATCCACTCCAATTGTTGACACTAGAACAGTATACTTTAAATGGATTTGTGCAACACAATACTATACTGGCAGAAATAGCTTTGGAAAATGTTTTATTGCATATCAAAATAAATGTTATTGTATCAAAATGTATCTCAGACTTAGATCCTCTAACACTGCAGATACAATGTGTCAAACGTCTTAATGCTTCATGCAAGCGTGAAGTGTCATGTTATTCCCTGACTTACTATTGTAAATATTTGTTAAATGTTTCCAGTCAAATAGCTAATTCAGTCAAGCCATTCCATTGTATAATCATATAACAGAAATGGTATGTCTAAAGGGGAATTCAATTCCCCCCAGAGTATCGCTGCGCTAAATCTATTTCCATCATTACAGTAAATTTTACCCTGCCCTGAGCTGCGAGCAAAAAGTGTTATAACTGTATTTAAGAGCACTATTACCATAATAACGGTAATAGTGCGCAGGCTGTGTTACTTTTTACAATAACGCAGTCAACTGAATTTCCCCCTAACAGTTAAATAATTTAAGTGTGCACTAGTAGACCACTGCTGAGAGAGGGGGGGGGGGCTGGGACATTTTGACCCTACGCCCTGCGTAGACAGACCAGAATATAAGGAGAGCATTATGTCATCATCATCATTTATTTATATAGCGCCAACATATTCCGTAGCGCTTTACAATTGGGGACAAACATAGTAAACTAATAAACAAACTGGGTAAAACAGACAAAGAGGTGAGAAGGCCCTGCTCGCAAGTTTACAATCTATGGATGTCAATAGATTCATTCTACATGGAGAATCCCGGTGTACAAGACATCAGCAGCAAGGACTCTGGGCCAGGCTTTGCAGTGCCGAAGGCGGAAACCCTACCAGGACTGAGTCTTTGTGAGCCAGTATCCCAGGCTGGGGGACACAGGAATGTCTAGCTAAATGGTAGTGGTAATACTGCAGGCGAATAAGACTCTGAAGACTACAGTGGAGGTGATTACTTTGGGGAGCGGACTGCAGGAGGCTGCTCGTGTATGATACCATTTATCCTATACCATGTGAATGTCTTATGGAGTTGTGCTGTTGTAACAAAGCCTTATTTTGTATATAATCTTGCCTGCCCGAGCGAGTTCAATCCCACGGAGGGTAACAACCATCTCAGCTAAAGGCGGTTTCCTCACAGATGGAGTTATCCTTTAAGATAAGGCTGATAACGAATCAACATGTGGAAGTTAAGGAAAACGTCATTGGAGATTTACACACATTATATATATATATACATATATATATATATATATATATATATATATACACACACACACATACATATACATACATATATACACACACACACACACACACACACACACACACACATGTATTAAATACAAACACATATTTACCATACAGGATGAGGTGGAACATTCCTAGGCTATTACTATTAAAGAGGCAGCAAATAAATATTTTTATATTAATTTTTCTATTTTCTTGTTGAGTTCTTGGTCTTTCCCAGTGAAAATAAAGAAGGACGGAGTAAACAGAGAAGCAAGTGATGAGCACAATTATTATCAATTTTGGACATGTTCTATCAAAATACCTCTGGAAGTACCAGCTTTAAATACAGCTTTAGTTACTTACAAAGTGGTATTCTAAACATTCCCAACCATCTTTGCTGGTCTTTAAAGTACCAATCTTTATACTGGAAATATTTACCCACTGTGTCTGGTGAAATAACTTGTTGTTAGCTTTTCAGTAAGTCCTCAATACAATAATCACACCAACAGCTTCTATTGGCAGAGTGTGGATTATAAACAAAAAGATACCCAATGTAAAAGTGTTGCTTTAAATTATTTAAGGAATTACTGACTAACTAGAGGTGGGCAACCAGGTCAATGAGAGTTTTAAGATGCTATTGGTGTGATGTAATTTTAGACATTGTTGTAGAAGATGTGCTGCTAATTTTCCAAAAGCAGAGGGCCAAAAACTACAGCCCTTGTAGTGGTATTTAAAAAAAAAAATCAGTTAATAAGCAGTAAACCAATAATATATTTAGAGGATAGCTTTGAATAAAGGTGGCAATTTATAATAACCAAACAAATTACATGAATGAAAAATTAACTAGTGATGAAAAGTTATTAAATTAGTGTTTAAATACATCACTGCAAGACACTTCAAGACATATTGTCTTTACCTCCTCAAATTTCTAGGGGAAATGTTTGAAAAGCAAGGCCAAAGCATGTTATAAGTGAAACATAAAAGTTATTTCTAAAGGAGACATGCATGTTTTGACATCACCAGTTTTAAAATTTGCTTCCTGTATGACAACCAGTTGGGGGTCCTCTTATTAACACCATTACCTTGTAGACACTATTCTTGGACCTAGAGTTGCAGGGAAATTTTGAAAAAGTCTCAAAAAGACTGGAAGGGTACCACAGCCCTTAATATTGCTTAATTATATAGCGCATACTTGCCAACATTTATAATCTGTCCCCCGGGAGAATCCGGAGGACAGGTCATGTGAAAGGGGGTAGGAGGGGGCATGGTGACATTCAATCACTATAGCCCCCCCCCACTGCTGAATTACACGGCATTGCCTAATGGGGGTGGGGCTTAATGACATCATTAAGCTCCCGACTCTGCTACTCAATGCTGTGAATTTTGGCATTTTATAGTGAATGTTTTCAGGATCCAGGAGGATGTCCACTCTTCCAGGAGTCCTGGTGGACTAACCAAAATTTGGGAGCCTCCTGGAAACTCTGTGAGAGTAAGCAAGTATGATATAGTGCCAGTCATATTACACTGAACTGTACAGAAAATATGTAATCATTCACAACAGTAGCTGCCCAATTGGAGATTACAATCTAAATTCCCTACCACACACACAAGGGTTCATTTTGACAGAAGTCAATTAAACCACCAGTATGTTTTTGGATTGTGGGAGGAATCCGGAGCACCTAGAGGAAACCCACACAAACTTCACACAAATAGTTTCCTGGTTGGAATCAAACTCATGACCCCAGCACTTCGAATTGCTGAAACGTTTCGAAGACTTCACCTGTGAATGGAGTTCAGACACAGATAGCCTGAGCAAAGTGATTCCCTAATTAGTCTTTTGGAAAAGCACCTTGCAAAAATTTGAGGAGATGAAACCAAGAAATTACGCCAAGTATGTCGGACTTGTAGATGAAGTACTTTAAACGCTTCGCCAGGATCGAAGAGTTATCAACTTCTGGAAATCATATCACTACATTTTGGTGACAATGCTTGATCCTAGGTTTATGTGTTCTCTTTATTTCCCACTGTCCCACATCACAAGAGATGCAATGAGCTCCAGGTGAGTAAGTTGATAGCTGAAGTGGTACCTGACGCGACGGCATCCCCTCCATTAGTTTCTCAGGGTACTGCTGCTAGGAAAAAACTAAGCTTTTCAAAGAGACCCAAGGATTATGCAGATGATTCAGCACAACATTTTGACATTTGGTCTGGTCTAAAAGAATTGCCCAAAAATCATGAAAGCTGTCATAAAATGAACTACAAATTCCATGATGAAGGCCATTACAGACAATTACATCAAAGTACAGAGACTTCTGAAATGGTGGATTCCACAGGGATGAATTAGTATTGTGTGAGGATAATGTACACAAACAAACCAAGCACTTCAGCCACAAAAGTGGCACTTCTTGCTGCTGGAGTGCTTGCTTTGTTAAAAGGTACATGTCCTTTTCAATATCTTACATAAGGGTAAGTGGGAGGGCCCAAGCACAATTCCACCTTGCACCACTTTTCTTTTCTGCCACTGCTGTGTGCCAATGTTTCTAGATGGGCTATGAACTGTTGTATGTTTGTGTCGTTGCTCAGTCGCTTAGCATCCGCCAGGTTACTGCAGTCTTTGTCAGAAAGTGGATGAAAATAATATTGTGACCTGTGAGGTGGTCAAAATTGACTGGAAATTAGTGTTATTGAGGTTAATAGTAGAGATGAGCGCACTCGGATTTATGAAATCCGAGCCCACCCGAACGTTGCCGATCCGAGTCGGATCCGAGACAGATCCGGGTATTGGCGCCAAATTCAAATCTGAAACTGAGGCTCTGACTCATAATCCCGTTGTCGGATCTCGCGATACTCGGATCCTATAAATTCCCCGCTAGTCGCCGCCATCTTTACTCGGGCATTGATTAGGGTAGAGGGAGGGTGTGTTAGGTGGTCCTCTGTCCTGCTATATCTCGTGCTGTTCAGTTCTGTGCTGTGCAGTGCTGTGCTGTGCTCAGTCCAGTGGTGCTGTGTCCTGTGCTCTGTCCTTCTGAGTTCAGTGGTGCTGCTGGGTCCTGTTCTGTGTCCTGTTCAGTCCAGTGGTGCTGTGTCCTGTGCTCTGTCCTTCTGAGTTCAGTGGTGCTGCTGGGTCCTGTGCTGTGTCCTGTTCAGTCCAGTGGTGTTGTGTGTTGTGCTCTGTCAATTTTGAGTTCAGTGGTGCTGCTGGGTCCTGTTCTGTGTCCTGTTCAGTCCAGTGGTGCTGTGTCCTGTGCTCTGTGCTTCTAAGGGCATAGTTATTTCCCCATTATTCCCAAGTGTTTAAAATTTTTTAAAAAAGTTATAGAAAAAAATACAAAAAAATAATTTAAAAAAAAATTAATTACAACAAAATTTGCAAAACCAATCCTGCAGTATAAGCCCATTGGTACTGCAATATTACAAAGTTCACTGATTCTGCAGTATAAGTCCAGTGGTACTGCTATTACAAAGTTCACTGATTCAGCAGTATAAGTCCAGTGGTACTGATATATTACAAAGTTCACTGATTCAGCAGTATAAGTCCAGTGGTACTGCTATTACAAAGTTCACTGATTCAGCAGTATAAGTCCAGTGCTACTCTCCTGTGCCGCATATACTTTTTAAAGGCTTTGCCGAGTGTGTGTGGCTTAGGGGTACGCTCTCTTGTGCTACATATAATGGAAAACAAAAATTTGGAGGATAAAGTAGGGAAAGATCAAGACCCACTTCCTCCTAATGCTGAAGCTGCTGCCACTAGTCATGACATAGACGATGAAATGCCATCAACGTCGTCTGGCAAGCCCGATGCCCAATCTCCTAGTACAGGGCATGTAAAATCCAAAAAGCCCAAGTTCTCAAAAAATAGCAAAAAGAGAAACTTAAAATCAGCTGAGGAGAAACGTAAAGTTGGCAATATGCCATTTACGACACGTAGTGGCAAGGAACGGCTTAGGCCCTGGCCCGTGTTCATGACTAGTGGTCCAGCTTCACCCAAGGATCTAAGCCCTCCTCCTCCCCCCCCCCCTACAAAAAATTTAAGAGAGTTATGCTGTCAGCAACAACAACAAAACAACAAAGAACTCTGCCTTCTAAACAGATGACATCACAAATCCCCAAGGCGAGTCCAAGGGTGTTGTTGGTTGTGAACCCTGACCTTCCCATCACTGTACGGGAAGAGGTGACTCCATCCAGCATTTGCAGCACGCCCTCTGCATATGCTGGAAGGATCACCCACAATCCAGTTACAAATTTGGCTAATGAAGGTGTGAATGTTGTACACCGGGAGGAGGATATAGATGTAGCTGGCGCTGATGAGGATGTTGATGATTATGATGCAGACAGATACCAAATTGCATCCAATGTACAAACTTGTAGAGAAGAATTGACTGCACCAGGTATACCATTAGACCTCCTTCACTAATGTAAATATCCCTTACACCATTAATGCGATGTGATTGACTGATAAGGAGGGGTGCACCCGGTCATAGAGTTTTAATAACCTTTATTTAGTAACGAAGAAAGAAGATGACCAATTGGGGCACTCTTTTAATGGGTGTAAACATATATATTGTTATTGTATTTTTATGTATATGTAAGATGTAATAAAAACAAACTTTATTCATATCTGATTAAAAACAATTGCCAAATAGCGAAATATTAAAAAATGATGATTGAGACACACATGAATATAAGTACAAATTCAGTTAAGATAGACACAATTTAAATGTCTAGCCGCGATGCTACTCTTATATCTTAAGATTTATTCAATTATATTCTTAAATAGATCCACCTTATTTTAATGGTTTAGAGCTCCTGACCAAATTCTTATGCTGTGTATAGCCCCTAATTCTGCATCTGTGCAGTAGGTTCCTTAAGTATGTAATCTAACACAGAATTATATGAATTCCAATTGACCCTCAGGAATCTATTCTAGGGGGTTTATAAAGTTGATTGTCCTCTAATAAGGAACTGAGTACAATTGGACCTATAAGAATATAGACTAAACCTATCTTAGCTCCACTCCCTTAAGTAGTCCCACTATAAAAGGACATAGGAGCGTGGGTAAGGATTACCTAATGCTATATAGGATTATCCAGATTGCATTGTCTATATAAGGTGATTAGCGCTTATACAGGTAAGTGTAAACTAATACCCTCAGAGACGTGTGACCGCTATTACTAATCCCTGATAGATAAGCTGTTTATAGTGCTAAGAGGCTTATAGGAAATAACATAGATGGCTCAGGAGTTTTAACATGAGTAGCGAGCGCGGCGTCCGCCGACGCGCGTTTCGCTAGTAGCTTTGACAAAAAAAAAAAAAGAGATACCAAATTGCCTCTCTCATTTTCTATTTATATTCTAGATTATATAACGGCTGAATAGTTTACTGTTTTACTCCTAGTGGAGAGGGGATCTGATGCAGACAGATACCAAACTGCCTTTGTCCATTTCTTTGTATATTTGAATTTCTAGTTCTACAGTCTATGCAGGCTGCTTTATTTATATTCAACTACAAGTGTAGGGCGGGGGGGGGGGGGGGCATAGATAGCCACCAAAGTAACGTGGTCCATTTAATTACACTTTCTAGCTCCACAGTCTGTGCAGCCTGCTTTTTTTATCTTCAAAGTATTTATATTTACAAGCCTTGCAATCTAAATTAACTAGAGGTAGTGACGTGGTAGAACTCCAAAAGGCAGTTTGGAAGCCCCTGTACAAACTGGCTCTATTTTTTAACTGAGTTGTCCCCCCTCCAGTGTGTACTCTGAAAGAGTTTTTAGTGCAGCTGGGAACCTGGTCAGTGAGCGGCGAAGGAGGTTGCTTCCTCACAACGTTGAAAAAATGATGTTTATAAAAATGAATAATCAATTCCTCAATGAAGTACAGCACTGCCCTCCAGACAGTACAGAGGGACCTGTGGTTGTGGAGTCCAGCGGGGACGAATTGATAATGTGTGAGGAGGAGGAAGTACAGACTGTGTGGGGAGAGGAATCAGAGGTTGAGGATGAGGACGACATCTTTCCTCAGTAGAGCCTGTTTAGTTTGTACAGGCAGAGATGAATTGTTTTATTGGTGTGGGGGCCCAAACAAACCAATCATTTCAGCCAAAGTTGTTTGGTAGGCCCTGTCGCTGAAATGATTGGTTTGTTAAAGTGTGCATGTCCTATTTCAACACCATAAGGGTGGGTGTGAGGGCCCAAGGAATTCCATCTTGGAACTTTTTTTTTTGCATTATATGACCAATCAACAGTCGTTTGCCATGTTCAAAAAGTAAAACCAAATTTAAACAAATTCAAGAAATTAAACCAAAAGTAAAATGCCCTGTCATAATTTAAAACAAGAGGTATTGACGTGCTCTAAAACTACTGTATTGTTGTTTATATTTTATAAACACTACACTTGAAAGCTTGAGTCTTTCAATGAAAAAGTAACTCTCCATTGCACGAATATTTGCAACAGGGACAATTTTAGGGTTAAGAAAGTCAACTAATAACACTTCGACGCTGTCTGTCTTTATAAACACTACATTTGGAAGTTGGAGGAGGTATTGTGGCCCCGGCACCAAATTTACTACCGGGGCCACTCCACTGTGCAGTCCATATTTAGGTGTATCAGATATTAAACAACGGTGACAGTTGATGCCCAATTTTTTAATTATATTGTTGGCGCTGTAAAAAATTGTGTTCCGGGCACACCACACTACGCAGTCCATACCCTTTTTTGGTGGAATTCTTAACCCGTGGAGGGTTTTTTAATTATATTGTGGCCTCTGTACCAAATTGTGTACAGGGCCACCACACTATGCAGTCAAGAAAGATAGATGCGTATCATAGATAAAGTACATTCAGTGTTGTGGGGCAAATTGAAAAATATTCAAAATGCACTGACATTATCAAAAACAAGAGGTTTTCACACGCTGAAACTCCAACATGTATATGATGGAGAGGATGGAGGAGCAGCCGTATGTGCAGTGTAATGCAGACTTGTTGAAGGTTTTTTATATATTTTATTGTGGTGCCCAGTGCCCACTACTCTACGCAGTCCAGATACTACTTTTGGGTGTAATTCAGACCTGTTGAAGGTTTTCTATATATTTTATTGTGGTGCCCAGTGCCCACTACTCTACGCAGTCCAGATACTACTTTTGGGTGTAATTCAGACCTGTTGAAGGTTTTCTATATATTATATTGTGGTGGCCAGTGGCCAGTCCTCTACGCAGTCCAGATACTATTTTTGGGTGTAATGCAGACCTGTTGAAGGTTTTCTATATATTATATTGTGGTGGCCAGTGGCCAGTCCTCTACGCAGTCCAGATACTATTTTTGGGTGTAATGCAGACCTGTTGAAGGTTTTCTATATATTTTATTGTGGTGCCCAGTGCCCACTACTCTACGCAGTCCAGATACTATTTTTGGGTGTAATGCAGACCTGTTGAAGGTTTTCTATATATTTTATTGTGGTGCCCAGAGCCCACTACTCTACGCAGCCCAGATACTATTTTTGGGCGTAATTCAGACCTGTTGAAGGTTTTCTATATATTATATTGTGGTGGCCAGTGGCCAGTCCTCTAAGCAGTCCAGATACTATTTTTGGGTGTAATTCAGACCTGTTGAAGGTTTTCTATATATTTTTTATTGTGGTGCCCAGTGCCCACTACTCTACGCAGTCCAGATACTACTTTTGGGTGTAAGTCAGACCTGTTGAAGGTTTTCTATATATTATATTGTGGTGGCCAGTGGCCAGTCCTCTACGCAGTCCAGATACTATTTTTGGGTGTAATTCAGACCAGTTGATGGGTTTTTAATTATATTGTGGGGAACACTCCTCTACGCAGTCCAGAAAGATACCTCGTTGCAACGTTTTGAACTAAAAAAAAAAAAATATTGTGAGGTGTTAGGTGTTCAGAATAGCCTTTAAATTAGTGGAAATTATTGTTATTGAATGTTATTGAGGTTAATAATAGCGTAGGAGTGAAAATAAGCCCAAAAACTTGATTTTTACACTTTTTAGTTTTTTTTCAAAAAAAATCCGAATCCAAAACCTTAAATCCGAACCAAAACCTTTCGGCAGGTGTTTTGTGTAACAAATCTGAACCCAAAACATCGAGAAAATCCGGATCCAAAACACAAAACACGAGACCTCAAAAGTCGCCGGTGCACATCCCTAGTTAATAGTAATGTAAGAACAAAAAAAGAGCAAAATTATGTGATTTTAGCATATTTTATCTTTTTCTGAAAAATACAGATCCAAAACCAAAACACGCGAGGGTGGTTTTGCCAAAACCAAAACTAAAACACAAACTTAATCCAGATCCAAAACACAGGGGTCGGTGAACATCTCGAATATATATTAAATTACCATATTTCAATATATAAAACATCATTATATGCGCAGTTGATATATCCTTGGTGAGAACATTATTTTGTGGCAGGTAAAAATAAATAGTAAAAAAACACTTGTGCTGCACAATTTTGATGATTCCATTAATAAAAAAATATATCAAAATAAAAAATTAAAAATATGTCCGCTGTATGCTGTAACACTGAATTAATTTAATGACTATGTACTGTTTCTTAACCTTACCACATACCATTGTATGTGTGTTAATGTTTTCCAGGAACCCCTGATGTTTTTAAAAGTCTACCAATTAAAACCCATGTCTATCTGTAAATAATTAATAAATACCTCTGTAGGGGGCCTCTTGTTACAGACATATTCGATAATGCTGAGGGGCTGCCAAAGGGGCTGTGCAGGATAAGAGTAACATTACAGTAGTGAAATGTACATTTGGATGTGTGCACAATTTTAAGTGATTCTATGCCCACTGTTTCAACACCAGGGCTGTGCCCACAATGAGGCACCCTAAGGCAGCTTTCTCGGCAGCAAGTTCTTTTGGGATTCTTTTCGGAAAGGGGGGGAGGGGTTGCAAAATGTAGGGTATGCACTAGGCATTAAAAAAATGGCAGTTCTCTTGATGCAAATTTACAGGATGAGTGATATTTAGCGCGTTGGTAAATCCAATAATGCAAAAAAAAACAAAAAACAATAGTTGTTTTTTTACACTTCCCAGAATTCATTTACAAATGTGTGGTAGTTTCTATAAACGGTGAGAAACAAGTCCATTCAGTGGACGCCTCAGGCAAAATAATGGCTGAACAAACTAGTGTTCAACATATGCACTCCTTATTGTATGTAAACAACTTGGTTTCCTTAATGTACTGGTTAGCAAACACATTAAAGTGTTCTACTTACTTCTTTCCACTTGAAGTGAGGGACAGGCGGTGCGTTAGAGATAGGTGGTAAAAAAAAATATCTAAATCCTGTCATGATTTTGTGTCAGTATTCAGAAAGGAAACTTTTTGACAGGTTGGCCAGCTTTACATGCTGCAAAGAAAAATCTTCAAACATATGTGTGTAAAAACAAATACATTTAAAATAAATAAAATCCACATGTTTGCTCGTTTGTACAATCAGAATAGCTTCAGTTGTTTGCCTTTTCTGTCCAAGTGTATGAAAATGGCAGCATTTGTAATCAATAACAAAGGGAATGCTATATTCCTAGGTTGGGGGGGGAGGGGTATATAGGGCATTTATTTTGGTGCCATAATCAAACAAATATATTTTTAATTTATGGGCATCACACTAGGAATACAGTAAAATATTATTATTATTATTGTTGTTATTATATATTTTGTTAACCTTGTGCAGAATAACATTTTGGGTACAGAATGAAGTAACAATCAAGATACCCATTAAAATTTCAGCTACATGGTATGTCACATTCAACTAGATATGAATATCATAAATTGAAAATAATCCAAAACAGTATTAGTATCATTACCATATATTCTGAAATAAACATGCAATTTATTCAGACATACTCTAGTGTTTAGGAAATCATCAAACGAAGAAAGGAAAAAAAATGATAACACAAAACATTTTATTTGGTGGGGGGGGGGGGGGAGTAAAAGGAAGTTCTTCCAGCAGAGCAATTGGGGGAAGTAGGGGTTCAAAAGGGGTGTGTTACTAAGTAGAGATTAATTAAATAAATATATTCTTACTATTTTGTATTTTTTAACACAAAATACTTTTCTTTGGTATAACATGTGTTAACATGCAATACTATAGGCTTGGATGTCACAGACGTCCCAGCCAATGCTTCCACATGTAAACATCTTCTCTAGAACTAGGAGAACTTTGAGAGAGGTCACAGGTTTCCCACCTCACAGAAGCTTTGGGTGTAACAGTATAGATGATTTTCTCATGTGTCTAAGAAGCAACCAGGTGTCCAACAGGACACAATCTCTAATGCCATAAGGGTCTCATGCCTCTTGACTCAGGCTAGGTACAAACTGGAGAATTTTCTGACCGATGTGTTATCAACAACGATTCTACCGAAGACACGCTTTAAACAATATTTGGAAGATGAATCGTCTGGCCAGCGACTTTTGACAGCCATATTGTCGTCTTAAAAGATTTTGCTTTCGTACACCCTGGTACGACATATGGGGTAACTGCAGCGATATGATTAAAAAATGTAAATAAAGGGCTGAAAATCACCGGCAAAAACCAGACGAGAGAGGTGTAGAAATCAGAAATGTACATAAACACCCAGGAAGGAGTCCAAGTTTGAGGAACTATCGGAAGCTGGTTGTGGAATTGTTTGTGAATTAATTCATACACACTATATGATCGGAAGGGGAATGGAACGAGATTATTAAACAGTATGACCAACCAAATGAAACGATGATCGGCATTTTAGGACGTCTATTGCTCATCGTGTAAGTATACACACTAATGCGATATCTGACCGCGTTGTATGTCAGCTGATTGGCCTGCTGATTGGCTGAAAAACCTCCAGTCTGTACACCTAGCCTCACTCAAGCTTTAAGATGCAGTAGCCTCCTAACTGTGGGACAGACATCAATGCAGATTATATGGCAGTAACAAACAAAACGGCAGACGCTCTCTCATAGCAGTAAATGACATATGCACACCATTGCACACAAGGCAGTAGTTACAAGTGGAATTACAGAAAAACACCAATGCAGGCTGAAACTATACATTTATGTCTCTACCCTTTACGACACTCTAACATATTATGTACATACCCATGCTAATTCTTTGGCATGGGTATGTACATAATAAATAAAATGTTTTATATATTAATTAATTTAATGCCCTTGAATTTAAAATAGATGTCTTCCTGTCCACATACTTTTGGCCATATAGCATGTGTACATATATATATTCAGAAGTGGTGGTACGGGAAATGTAATGGAATTTGACAGTAATACAATGAAAGCAGTGGGAGAAGTGGCGATATGGCATATACCGCTGTATATTGATGGAGTGCTTTGCATGAAACATGGGTGCCTGTGCTGCATACTACATCTTTCTGTGTTGCTGCTTGTTCCGGACCTGTGACAGCACTGTATGTGAGATGTTGATTCAGATAAGCTTATTTTTATTATTATTATCTTGTAAGTGTTTTTAACCATTTGAGAATAAACACGTTGGAAACCTTTCTACACGTGTGGTCACTTGGTGTGGCTTCTCTTTTTATACCCCTTAGGCAGACCCGCCGCTATCATTAGGCAACTACCTAGGGTGCCGGGCTCTGGGGGGCGCCACTGTCTGGTACTATTTTGTAATGCTGTGCGGTGGCCGCTGAGCTTAACTTTCAAAGCCGCACAACTTCAGATCCATGGGGGGGGGACGTGTGATCGTGTCCTGCCCTCAAACTCAAACTGCCGTATGCCCTGTCCCTTCTCTCAGCTTCCCTCTCCCTTTCTCCCTCCTCACTGCCTGTTGGGTGTGATGTCATCATCACGTCCCGACAGTGTCAGTGAGGAGCCCGTCAGAGAGGAACAGCAGACTCTGAGGAAAAGACCAGGTAAGTAAAGAATGGAGTGGGAGGTGGTCAGTGTGATGGAGGGAGCTGTTTGAAGCAGGAGGACACTGATGGAGGGTAAAGCGTGTGAAGCAGGGGGGGGGGGGCTGTGTGAAGCAGGAGGGGGGGGTAGCTGTGTGAAGCAGTGGGACATTGTGATGGAGGGGAAGGAGTGTGATGCAGAAGGAGGGGCAGTGTGAAGCAGGGGGACATTGTGATGGAGGGGAAGGAGTGTGATGAAGAAGGAGGGGCAGTGTGAAGCAGGGGGACATTGTGATGGAGGGGAAGGAGTGTGATGCAGAAGGAGGGGCAGTGTGAAGCAGGGGGACATTGTGATGGAGGGGAAGGAGTGTGATGCATTAGGAGGGGCAGTGTGAAGCAGGGGGACATTGTGATGGAGGGGAAGGAGTGTGATGCAGAAGGAGGGGCAGTGTGAAGCAGGGGGACATTGTGATGGAGGGGAAGGAGTGTGATGCAGAAGGAGGGGCAGTGTGAAGCAGGGGGACATTGTGATGGAGGGGAAGGAGTGTGATGCAGAAGGAGGGGCAGTGTGAAGCAGGGGGACACTGTAATGGAGGAGGAAGAGTGTGATATGGGGGAAGGGGGGCAGTTGTGTGGTGAAGCGGGAGCATTGTGGTGAAGGATCATGTTAGAGCCGTCTATTTGGATGACTTGTTTCCATTTGGACCAATCAAGCAGAGAAGATGCCCATTGCTTTTAACACGTGCATAATACATAGACAAGGACTCAAATAATCACAAAAAATTTCTGTTGTCGGCTTATCGCGTCAAGTTTTTGTTCCCAAAGCTAACACTTGGATACCTCCCCTCTAGAGATCATGTGTTTGCCCCCAGGCAGCAGTGGAGTCAGGACCAATGGAGGAGGTAAGCCTTTTTTTTTTTTCTTACAAAGTTCAAGTGTGTGAGGGTCTAGGAATTCATCATTCTGTCTCTGGATTGGGGAAGGTTTTATGAGGCCAACAGATAAGCCAGAATTTTATTTTTACACTGTACTCAGTGGAGTAGCTGCTATCAAGTTATAAGAAAGAATTCATATGGGGGTGCTGATAACAGGACTTTTGATACACACACACACATATATATATATATATATATATATATATATATATATATATATATATATATATATATATATATATATATATATACATATATATATATATATATATATATATATATATATACACACACACACACATATAATTTGTGATTTTGTGTTCCATGATAGTTAAGAATATTTATTATTCTTTGGATGGGTGTTGGAGGACTTTTTATCCATCTGCACTTTTATAAGGACTGGTACCACCTAGGTTCTTAAATGAAGCCAGGTGGATTACATCGCAGTGTCGTGGGATTCCAAACCATTATGATTATAGGCAACCTGATCAGTCTAATGTTTTATACATGACCCCGATTATGCTGGGATTTTATTTGCTTAATTAACACATGCTCCACACATGACCACTTTAAAAGGTACACCTTTCTAGTACTGGATAGGACCCCTGTGCCCTCAGATCAGCCTGAATTCTTTGTATCAGAGATTTAAAAAGGTGCTGGAAACAGTCCTTAGAGATTCTGGTCCATGTTGACATGATAAGATCACACATGTGCTGCATGTGACTTGTTGGCTGCACATCCATGCTGCCAATCTCCTACTCCACCACATCCCAAAGGTGTTCTAATGGATTGGTATTTTTGCAGGACATTGTAGTACACTGAACTCATTGTCATGTTCATGGAACCAGCTTGACAGGGCCTGTGCTTTGTGACATAGCACATTATCCCACTGGAAATAGAATTAAGAAAATGGGCAGGCTGTGGCCATAAAGGAATGCATATGGGCAGCATTAATACTCAGGTAGGCTGTGACATTTCAACAATGTTCAACTGGTATTAATGGGCCTAATGTGTGCCAAGAAAACATTCCTCACACCATTACACCACCACCACCAGTCTGCACCACTGACACAAGGCTGGGTGGATTCATTAAACATCAAATTCTGACACTACCATCTGCATTTTTCAGTAGAAATAGAGAATTACCAAACCAATCAATGCTTTTGCAATCTTCAACTGTCCAGATTTGCTGAGCAGGATTTGCTGAGCCTGTGCCCACTGTAGCCTTAGTTCCTTGCACTTAGCAGGAGTGGAACTTGCTGTATTCCTCAGTCGCTATAACCCATCCACTTCAAGGATCGACATGCTGGGTGTTCAGAGATGCTCTTCTGCATACCACTGTTCTAATAAATGGTTATTTGAGTTACTGTCCCCTTCTTGTCATCTTGAAACAGTCTGACCAATCTCCTCTGTCCTCTCTTATTAACAAAGCATTTTAGTACACAAACAAAACTGCCGCTCACTGGATGTTTCATGCTTTGTTCACCATTTGCTGTAAACAAGGAGAACAGCAGTTTCTGACATATTCAAACCACCCTGTCTGACACTAACAATCATTCAACGGTTAGATCACATTTCTTCCCGATTCTGGGGTTTGGTCTGAACAACTGAACATCTTGACCATGTCTGCATGCCTTTATGAAAGGAGTTGCCATCACATGATAGGCTGGTTGGCTGATTGGAAACTTGTATTACCAATTAGGTGTATAGGTGTAAATGTATACCTAATAAAGTGGCCCCTGAACATATGTGTAAATATATATATATATATATATATATATATATATATATATATATATATATATATATATATATATATAAATATAATCACCAATTCTGCAGCACAGCATCAGATACTTCAATATATAACATACAAACAGTAATAATACAATAGTACATAGCATAATACAGCACACCACATGTAGTATACAATGTAACAGTAACATACAGGCAGGAGTCGAAGGGAGAGAGAGAGAGAGAGAGAGAGAGAGAGAGAGAGAGAGAGAGAGAGAGAGAGAGACAGACAGACAGAGAATGAGAGATAGAAAGAGAGAGAGACACACACACAAAGAGAGACAGAGTGTGTGTGTGTGTGTGTGTGTGTGTGTGTGTCTTCTTTTAAATAATTATCTATTTTTTTAAATTGACATAAAAGTAACCATAATTTTGGAAGTTATATTGGCTGTGATAATAACGGTAAACATTTTACCTGTAGCATAACAACATTGTCACCTTCAAATGTGACAAAGACATCAGAGTCGCATTTCAAGCCAGGAATTCGGTTTTCCATCATAAAACCCTGCAAAAATAGAGGAGATAGCCTTTGTTTAATCAAGACAGAAGTTCAATAAGGAAACATTAGCTTTATTAAGACTATACTGTCAATTACCAATTAGTGATTTAGGAAACCTTCCCTGTCCAGCTGTTTGCTTTGCGCACACAAGTACAGAACACAAATAAAGGAATAATAAACTTAAAATATATTCATTTCAAACTGTTAGTAGCAGTATCCACAAATATAGAAATATAAACCTCTCAGGCAGTGATAATGGGGGAAGCACATCATCCTTCCTAAACTTCCAAACTTGCCTTTACAAGCCATCGCCGCTTTAAATTTTACCTGCAAAGTCGCCGATTTCTGGCGAGTTGAAAAAATCGGAGGATGATACATTTACCCCCAAGTCTTACACAAGTAAGTTAGTGTGACTGGTTTTATTTCCTTTTTTATTTCTAAAACTTATTGGTGCAACCTATTTTGTATGTTTCGTTATTAACTGTTTTGTACTTAAGCCTTAGAAACATTTTAGGATTAAATACATTTAATCTAGCATATTCTCCATGATTCTTTGTTAATTTATGAAGCCAAGTGAGGCTAATGCTACATGTGTATGTGACTTAAGTGTGATATATTAATAAGTTGTTTTGGTGAATGCAGGGACTCCATAGTAAATCCTTTGTGGTGGCAGAAAAGGTATATTCATTGCTAAGTGACTAAGGTGACTTCAGTCACAGCCAGCTGTTCAGATTGCTGTATCTGAGGCAGGCTTGGTGTTCATGACAACTATGAATACACTGTCAATACCCACTATACACAGTTCAATGCCCAGAATAGACAGTTCTTTGCTTATAATACACAGCCTAATAATAAAATTTCCAACATGATATAACAATGCCAAGCAACAAGCCCAACTAGATGTAATGTACCAAATAGTAAGCTCAATAAAATATAAAATACAAAACAACGTGCCAAGCAGTATGCCCTGGATGTGCCCAGCAGGATACCCTACATATCAGGTCCAGGCAGATCTGATGAATGCAGGACGTGTCTTACAAGATGCCATGGATGCTCTGAGTAGTCTGTCAGATCAGAGTGTGCCATCTCTATATTCTGCTTGGTCTCTTCTTCTCACAGAATCCACTAGCAGTGACACTATAAAGTTGCTACATGAAGCAATGTGAGAGTGTCGCTGGCTTCTAATTGGATACCACTGCTGACCAATGGGAAGCGTCAGCACCCTCCCAACAAGTCAGTGACAAAATGCTGCCAGGCCAGCACATTAAACTGGGCCTGGATCCCCAACATCTCTTTCGATCATCCTAATTTTTCTACATTTTAGAATAAACAAATTAAATTAAATAAATTACATTGGAAAAACGACTACAGACATCTGTTTTCATGAAAGACACAGATGATAGCTGAATCCTTTGCCCATAGATTCTCCTCCCTGAGCTAGGTGTGATCTTATTGTACTTTTCATTACTGGACTGAAGTACTTCATAATTAGAGGAATTCATTTCTATAGTGTTTGTATTTGCATTAAAACTAAAACACTTACTGAAAATATAATGTACAGAGAACTAGCTTAGAAGATCACCTATGATGGCAAATATATTTGTTATAGCTTTTTTGCATAGTGCTCTTGCCTATTGAAAGTAAGAAGTTCTGACTGTATCACGGTCACAGGCAGCAGCATAATAAAAACACTGGACAATTATTATTATTAATTCACAACTCATTAAAATATATTTTATGCAAAAAAACGTTTTACAATAAAAATTGTGATCAGACAGACACAAGCACTGGATCTATTGCTGATGCTGCTCTTTGCCTGGGGTTGGGGGTTGTACTTTGACGTATTTTGGGAATTTTCTTTTTTAACATTTATAAATGTTTGTTTGCATAGGGTATAATTAAATTGTATGTGCTTTTTTCTTTAATTTCCTTACAGTAAGATCACTCATGCACATTTTTCTTTTTTTTTTTTTTAACTTCGGGAGATCCCGGAAGGGGGGCGTGGCAGGAGGGTGGAAGGGGGTGGTTCTCGGTCAATTGCATCACTTTGGCCCCGTCCTCGCGACAAAATCAACATCTTCTCTGGCGGGGCCAAAATGATACGAATTGCGTCAATGAAGCTCACATCCTGCCCACTTCACTAGGAAGTGGGCAGGTTGTGGGAGAATTCCCTGCTCTCCCAGGAGACCTACATAGAAATTGGGTGTCTCATGGACATTCCGGGAGAGTTGGTAAAATGAGTAACATATGTATATAAACAGGACATGGGTTTAATTGCCACATCTGGATCCTTTACTCTTTTTCTCACAACTCAAGCCTCTTGTGTAGCTGTAGGAAGTATAAGCCTCACACAAGGTCCCCTTCTATACCTATTTACTAGTGTTCACCTGACTGGGCAGATAAGTTGGTTAACATGATTATGAGAATGTCTGAATGTTGCAGTCTACCCCCTAACAATATTAATGTTCAACAGGAAGGTGTGTGATAAAATTCTAAACAATTCAGTAATGCCCCTGCAATGGATATCACCACTGAGAAATGCGCATCCTAGTAAATTGGTAGCAGTCCTTGTACCATGGCATTGCGATGTCCCCTACCGAACTTTATTTTAATACTTTGTAAAGTGTCTGACAACGTCATTATGCTGTGTAATATGGAAGATTACAGCATACGAAATGTGTATTACACAGCATATACAAACCTGTTGAACTAAAAGCAACAACTACAAGTTCATTAACAGAACTCAGTTTTAGTTTTATTAAAAGATAAATCACAAAACTACAGCCCAACATAATTTCTGTCCTTTTCCCATCGCAGATGTTTTGAAATATTTTTTTTATTAGTTAGAACAAACCACAAAAACCCAAAATGAACACGACGTGCAGAAAGAGGTGAGGCGTAACCAGCTGTCTGTGTTGTGATGTGGAGTGGAAAATTTGAGGATAAGCAGCGGTGTCACGTGAGTATGGCAGGTTTTGGCATTTCCAACAAATAATAAAACAAATCTATAAACAGTGAGTGAGGGGGGATAAAAGGCAAGTAAAGTGCATTGTGTTTCCTCCAGCAAAATTCATTTTTAGAGGAACTTAACTTTTAGGACCTGATTCATTAAAGAGAGCAAAGCAAAGCAAGGAGTAAATTTGCACCTTGGCAAAACTATGTTGCATTAGGGGGAGGTAAATTTTAAATATGGGGACAGATTTATAGTTGGGGTAGGTCATGTCCTAGATCAACTTTAGATTTCAGTGTAAAAATAAAGCTATCATAATAAAGCAGCCAGTATTTTCCATATGTGCAAAATAATAAACTAATTTGCACCCCTTGCATTGTAACATGGTCTGTCCAGCAGCATGGCAATGTATTCAAAAAGGAACATTTATGAACCCAAAAAATGTGGACCCTCACTGCTCCTTAATATGTGCACATGAGGCTATTTGTCCCATAGCGCATTTCAAGTTACATACCCACTTCACAGTCTTGGGATGTGCCTGCACCTAGCTAATCGCTTGGAAATGGGCACAATGTAACCAGTGCAACATCAGTCCAACATTTTCACACTTTAGGATCACTAGCTTTATTGATTTCCTTGATGCTTACATTTTTCTGCTACAATATTGCTCAGTTCAGCCTCAATTATAACTAACAATAATCCTGAGCATGAAGAGCCCCCAAATAACAGAATGCCTTTCTGTGGAATGTTGTCAGCTATGCTGACTGGATGACTGTTGCAGCTTGTCCAATCAGCTGCACTAATACCCTTCCTCAAAGCAAACATCTTTATACCTAGAGAAGCATTATATCAGGAATCACAGATATTGTGTGATCTTTAAGTAGCTCAAGTTTTTCCAACCCATGCCCAGGTTGCAGAGTCTAATATGACGACAGTATTCACCAGGAACTCCTGCAAGTAGGAATGGGATTAGCTGTGTGTGCCACACAGGTCACGGCCACTTGGGTGGATCCTGAGCATAGTTTCTATGTGGGGGGGGTAGTCAGTAAAGGAATCAGCATGGAATAAGTGAGTGCAATGGTGACTGTGGGGGAACAGTACTGGGCAGGCTTTATGAACAGAATGCAAGCACTGAGGGATATGTAGCATCAGGGATGTGCACAGTGGAGCCAGGAATCACCGACTATAGCTCATAAAGAGATACATGCTCTGGTACCCTAGAGCTGCACACAGAACGAGTTTAAATAGAGCCCGCTGTATAAGGACATTGTGCACACATCACCCTAGGGGGGTCGCGGCTGGGAGAGGAGAACCCGGCTGTGCTGTGAAGAAGAAAATGTAATGTTCACTGGACTTACCCGGACAAATCAGTTACAGGTTACTGCAATGTGGTATATTTTAAAAAACATGCGTGGATGTTTGGTGCATATTCCACACCCATACCTATCTGCCACAACATTTAAAACCACTGACTCAAGTGAACAACATTGATTAACTTGTCACAATGGCACCTGTCAAGGGGTGGGATATATTAGGCAGTAAGTGAACAGTCAGTTCTTGAAGTTGATGTGTTGGAAGCAAGAAAATTGAGCAAGTATAAGGATCTCAGCGACTTTGACAAGGGCCAAATTGTGATGGCAAGACAACTGGGTCAGAGCGTCTCTAAAACAGCAGTTCTTGTGTGTGTTTCCGATATGCAGTGTTTAGTAGCCATCGTTTTAAAATTACCCTATTAATATTTATTCTGTGAATAATCTCATACACTTTTATCTGTATTAAAAACATTTATGTTTAATTAGTATTTATGTATTATAGAATAGTATATTATCTCATCGGGCTTAGTATTGTTACTAAATAAGATATGTAGTTTTGGGGTTAAACTGAGTCTTGTGAAGGTGGTGGTAGTCACATTCCCGTGACCCATATCACAGACATAGTAAATACCTAAAAAATAAGCCCGAATCTAATAAACCCGAAAAATAAAAAATTCAGACTTAATTTAAAAAAAACAGAGTACATCCCTGACATGTCCGCTTCAGGACTGCTATATTTAGCGATTTAAGGAAATGCCGGGACTTGGTATTGACGTCACTAATGTGTGCGACAGTGACATTTACGAAATTAAAGCGGCAATACCATCACTCGCAGCATTTACGATGTAATTTAAAGGTTAGGGTTAGGGATAGGAATTGGGATAGGGTTATTGCATTGAAAATTCTAATTCTACATTCTAATTTAATAGTAAATGCGCCGAGTGATGGGATTGCCACTTTAATTCCGTAGATTTCACTGTTGCGCACATTACTGACGTCAATACCAAGTCCTGGCATTTCCTTCAATCGATAAATATAGTAGTCGTCAAGCGGACATGTCGGGGATGTACTCTGTCTTTTTTAAGTTAAGTCTGAATTTTTTATTTTTTGAGTTTATTACATTCGGACTTATTATGTCGGTGATGTCAGCATCGCTGAAACGTGTCCAACCCTGTGAAGGAGTGTACAAATTCAAGCTCTCTCTCCTCTTTAATCTTTTAAAACTGCTCTAGTTTTTAAGGTGTTATGTTTTAGGAAGACTGAAAGTTCCCTTTTAATATTATCATGAATACAAACTGTTACCTGTGTTGATACTATAGTAATGCACTGATTGACACCGCAGGTGCAAGTGCTAATTGAGAATGAACATTGGTATAGGTAGACTGCTAATGAGAAGATGGTGCATCTTTGAGAAAGTCAGCTGCTGACTGACGAAACGCGTCAGTTTACTCGGTTTCCAGCATTTGCTACGGATAGTAATATAACTGAAATTAATCAGGACTAATTAGTATTCCTATGGTGACCACCTCTTTTGTGTAACAACAGTTACGGTATTTGTATGAGGATTCCTACTCCCTGCTATGAAACCATTGCAATTACGGCTGTATTGATAATCGGAAGAGAAGATTTCCTTTTACTTAATATCTACCGTGTTAGACAGTGTAACAGGATCTATTAGACTCGTATGAGGACCATTACACCTTTATTTTTGGAATCACTGTAACTGAGGCTGTTTTGAAAAATAGAAGAGGGGATTCCTTTTCCCTAACAGCCAACCTACCACAGTGGACTATCTAATAGATTGAGCTGTGGCTCAACACTCTGATATACTATTCTTTGGGGTGGTTACTCTGAGTTCAAAGCCTACTCTGACTACTATGTGAGATAGTGTAACAGGATCTATTGGATTTGTATGAGGATCATCACACCCTCCCATTATGGAATCATTACCACTGTGGCTGTATTATAAAAGAGAAGAGGGGATTCCCTTTCCCTAACAGCCTACCTGCTTCATTGGGTAAGATCGTTTTTTTGGGTTGTTTTTTCTTCTATTTCTAACAATTCCATAAATAAAGCTGTTTCTATATCCAACTAGGTTGGAGCACCAATCAATATGGAATAAAGTCATTGTGTTTAAAAAGGACATGCATACAGTGGACATTGTTTTTAAGATAGGCATGGACTGGCCACACACCCAGTATGATTATAATCTCTCGAAAAGCACATTAATGGAGATATAGATTATTGTTTTGACAACCAAGATATATTTCTGTTAAAGGTGCATGCATGAGTACATTGTAGTTTCTGAATCTGTTTGTTGATTCTTGTATATTTATTCAGTAATTGTTTATTATAAGTTGTTTTTCAGATATCGATAGCACAAATTGCTGTAAAAGTTAATGCTGGCTATGGTAGAAAGGTGTAAAAACACACAGTGCGTCACAGCTTGCGGCGTATGGGGCTGTGTAGCCACAAACCAATCAGAAGTGCATACAACTGGCACGTGAGGGCCAGAACTGGACCATGGAGTAATGGAAGAAGGTGGCCTGGTCTGATGAATCAAGTTTTCTTTAACATCATGTAGTTGGCCAGGTGCTTGTGTGCTGTTTACCATAGGAAAGTGGTGGCACCAGGATGCACTATAGGAAGAAGGTGAGCCGGCGGAGACAGTGTAATGCTCTGGACAATGTTCTCCTGGGAAACCTTAGGTCCTGGCAGTCATGTGGCTGTTACTTTGACATTTACCACTTACCTAAACATTGTCGAAGACAAAGTACACCCTTTAATGACAACAGTATTACCTGATGGCAGTGGCCTCTTTCAGCAGGATAATGTGCCCTGCCACACTGCAAAAATTAAAAACAAGTCAGAGCCATGGGGGCCCTACCTCGCAAATTACAGGACTTAAAGGATCTGCTGCTAAAGTCTTGGTGCCAGATACCAGAGGACCCCCTCAAAGGTCTTGTAGAGTCCATACCTCGACAGGTCAGAGCTGTTTTGTCCCACAAGACCTACACAATATTAGGCAGGTGGTTTTAATATTGTGGCTGATCGGTGTATTGTCATAAGTTATTCTTTAATTAGTTGAATAAACAATCATCTCTTTATATTTATAACATTAATATAATAAAAGACATAAAACTTCTTAAGTTACTGTCAGTGGTCACTATAATGAAATATAGATATATAAACTACCCTTTCATAAGATGTATCTATATAACTTATGCTGCAAAACAGCTTGATTCCATCCAGAGGCTAATGAGGATTAAAAATGACAGTGCTGTGCTATTCTGTAATCTGAGCACCGTCTCACAGTGTTTCTTGAGCTGTTTGTGTTGGCTGGGTCTTCCAGCTCACATCTGTTTGTAACGTGTCCTAGATTTGCAAAAACCGGAGCATAATCATAAAATCATGTGCAGAACAATATTTTAACTTCATCCAATGGACCAACATATTCTGATGCATGTTGTCTGAAAAAAAGGCACTGGATAAGTTTATTTATCATTCCTAAATATCTTTTTATAGAACTTTTTTTTTTGTTGCTGTTGAAAAGTCGAATACTTCGTGACAATACTTGAAATAGATTTCAGTGCCAATTTTTTTAAAACTTCATAGTGCCATTTACAAGGTTATATTTTTATTCCGTATTCTTTTCCAATACATTATCATGTTGTATGAAAATATAATACAAGATCGGATGTCTTCAAGGGTCCCCTCCAGTGCACAAGAATTGGATCCCAGGGGAATGCCCATTTGGGGAATCATTTTTCAAATGACATTTCCTAAAAATTGGTATATAGTCTATGGGGGAGATTCAATTGCGGACATCACCGAGATGTGCGGCTGTGCACATTGATATCCACTACTGTAGGAACCAATACTCATTCTTATGCACACCTCGAACTGGGTGCGAGAAAAATTGAGCGGAGATTCCTGCCATAACATCACTAAGATGTGTCTCCATGAACGTTAAAGAGACACATCGCACTGAAGTGAATCTCCCGCTATGAATCCATATCATATTTAGTTATCTTAGTTTTTTTTTCTATTTACTACTGTACAGTAGTAAATAAATAGGTAATGTAATACAAATACCACCATAGTTTAGAAGGTCCTGGACACAGCAATCTATGTTAATGTGATATTAATTTGCAGTGTTTTACATTAATCCTTTAGAAGAGGTTAGTGAGGGCTGTTATATTAATCCCATAGGGACACATCACCACATATATGGTATCCCTGCTTTGGAACTGCTGTCTTCAAACTGTAACTGTGTTTCTGCACTTGCTCTTCATCTTTGAAGCCCTCTATATAGATATCAGGTGACATGGCAATGTAATATTTACTTTTTCATAATCTATGTAGAAATACTGAGTCTAGGCTGGATGTCAGCACCTAAATGGCTATTCGATATTCTACTCCACGGTCATTACTTTCAGCAACAACGAAAATGTCACAGGATAATCCATCTCCTTTATACAGGAAACCACTAGAGGGTTTTGTAATAATATTCTGTACGGTGAATAAAAGTTTAATGTGGCTGACCAGCTCTTGGGAAGGCTTCATGGTTCCATGTTACACAGCTGGTGCTGACATTCTCAGAACTATACATTTATGGATTATAATTGGTTGTAAAAGCAAGAACATATTGACAACATTTACAGAATGTCAAGTGAATACTCAAGAAGGTTAAAAGATTTCTAAGGACACCAATGCTTAGAATATGTACTCATCGCATGTTCAAGACATATTAACAGCTGTTTCACACTTTCATACAAGATCTATCCAGGGCAGAAGCTGGAGTTTATGCAGTGGGGATAATACGGTGACTTATCCTTCCTAACCTGTCACTTTCGGAATGAACACTGAGTGCAAGGAACAGCAGAATTGTTTCCAATAATAATCAGAGTAGGTTTGATGACTTGCTGCCTTCTATACGAATACAACAGCCCGGGCACCGCACGGAGTGTCATATCAATTTAGCAGCAAACTGGAGAGCATGTACTGTACAATAGATTATTTAAAAAAAATAAAAAATACTCTGCATGACTGTTTTTCAAGTCATTTCAGTTAACTAACTGCCAATTTGTGCCATCCACTGACAACTTTAAATAGATGCTGAAGGGTGGTGCTTCTCAATTCTGCATCACTCTAAGGGGTGTGAGGCAATACTGTGCCCGATTAAAGGGCTTATAGTCTCCTAATTATTTAATAGTGTATTGCATGTACTGGTGTATTCACATACATGGATATGACTAGCGATATAACAGTTTTGGTGGCAGAGGGAGAGAGAACCTATACTGATGCTTTAAAGTTTTCTTGCACTTTATCAGAGGGGAAATTAAACAGTGCTATTTTCGCACTGTGTACGGACATTATAATAACACTAAAAGATGGCCAATAAAGGCAATACAAGGTGTTGTCAATTGTAGATCTTAAACTGTGTGGTCATTTATTGAACAAACTTGCAAACTAATAAGAAGCCAAAGCATATATATTATTCAGCTTAACCAGTCATTACAGAACAATACTTTTGTAATTGCAGCATATGGGCAATCTGCAGTAGCAGTGCATGACACATAGTATCCTAATTTTCCAAAAGAACATGCAGAACCATTGCATGCAAATACACAATGCATTGTTTTTCTAACAAAATACATAAACCACAGTTAAATTCTATTTCATTTATATTTTAATTTTACACAACATATTGTGTAGCTTGCATCTTGATGCAAACGTCAATCAGAAATGTTCCACACAACACTACAAGAGGATAAAACGTCTGGGGAATACGTAAGGAAATTATGGGCACATCTTTTAGCAAAAACAAAACTTTTAACTTTTTTTTTCTATGAGCCTTTAGGTCTTACAGAAGAGTTAAATACTTCAGTAAAAGCACATGACGGTATATTTACTAAACTGTGACTAAACTGTGGGTTTAAAAAAGTGGCATTGTTGCCTATAGCAACCAATCAGATTCTAGGGCCTGATTCATTAAGGATCTTAACTTAAGAAACTTCTTATTTAAGTCTCCTGGACAAAACCATGTTACAATGCAAGGGGTGCAAATTAGTATTCTGTTTTGCACACAAGTTAAATACTGACTATTTTTTCATGTAGCACACAAATATCAACTTAAAATTTCAGTGTACAAATAAGCTATCAAGTATTTGTGTGCTACATGAAAAAATAGTCAGTATTTAACTTGTGTGCAAAACAGAATGCTAATTTGCACCCCTTGCATTGTAACATGGTTTTGTCCAGGAGACTTAAATAAGAAGTTTCTTAAGTTAAGATCCTTAATGAATCAGGCCCCTAGTTATCATTTATTTAGTGCATTCTATAAAATGATAGTTAGAATCTGACTGTTTGATGAAGTGCACAGTGCACACTGGAAGCTAACATCATACAACACATTTATTGCATACTCAATAACCTACAATATAAGCCAACCCGCCAGGCTGTGACAGAAAAGAGTTGCATGTTAGGTGTGAACATTTTTTATAGTATCTCTATCTTTTAGAGTAACATATTTTACTTTAAGGCAGTAACCACAATTCCCTTGCAAACACGCCCTAGAGCTGACCACTACTAACAAAGATCACTTTGCTCTCCGATCATCTGTCAAATATACTTCTAGTCATCATAACTTGCTAAATCATTTTTCGTTATTCTACATTACATAAGGAGAGAGGAAATTGTAGGGAAAAAAATCATTAAGCCCTTTCCACAGCCAGTGTAATTCCACATAGTGTATTAACATGCTATAACTATGTACACAAAAACATAGGCACAGTGTCCAATACAAAGCTGACATACAGCATATTCAAAGATGTGTAATCAACAGATATGCTACACCACACAACAAACACCATTACCACACAATGCTTTACTACCTGAAATGCTGAAAACCCACAGCCCTAGAGTACAAGCAACCCTGGGGTTCTGTACTGCTACAGGCAATGAGCATGTGGTAGGTAATACAATAACGGTGTTCATAAATAAAATGTCTATTTCATTGTCTTTCAATTCGTATACCTCAATTAATACTAAGATAATTTGAAAGTATTTTTTTCTCCTTTGTTATGGCTGAAAAATAAAATGTTTACATAACAGCTCTTCTGTGATAATTGTCTGCATAGTGCTGTAACATTGTAAGTAAGAAACTGCAGTGGCTGCCTGCCAAGTTCTAGTGTATAGAGAAGGGAGACTTTTCACTTCTGCCTCAGTCATGTGGATTTATCCAAAGGATATATTCCAAATAGCAGTAATGCTCCCAAGAATGGCTTAATCTGCATATTTAAAGACATACATGCAGAAATCCTAAGTGCAATTAACTGCAACAGAGGGATGATTGCTCATTATGACAAAAGTACACAGTTTACAAAACCCACAGGACTAAAGTATTTTCCAACTCGATACATATCAGCTGATCTCTCCCACATCCAATATATGTATGGTTATGATGAGAACACAAGCATTTGTTCTACCAATGCAAAATAATATATAGTAGGTATATTAGCCATTTTACTGGGAAAAGTTATTTATAGCTAATGATAAACTGATCACAATAAATTGACTATGTGTGAAGATTTAGCTGAAGTGTGGGAGTAGAGAATGATGTTTAATTCAGTTCATGAGACGGGGATTGGTATAAACAGAGTAATGTATGCATTTAATTAGTTTGTGGCATCAATAAAAGTAGGTGGTAGCTTTTGTTTACAAACGAACGTAAATCAAGAAAGAAAAATAAATAACAGTTTGCAAAAGCACTTGTTTAGTAAAAATAAACAAAAAAACAAAACAACAATTATTAAATCATGCAGAATCACTACCAATATAATTTTAATTGTAACAAATGTCGGTGAGCCTACTGTCTCCGATCTGCCTTATTTGCTTATAGAAACCATTCTAAAAAAAAAAAACACTAAAAAAATAGATTTGTCGCTAATAGGGCATAGCTCCATTTTTTGTAAAGAAAAAACTGTGCACAGTTTTGTAAATGTGCCCTGAAGTACAAAGAATAAACAGCAGTTTAGATTAGCCACATATGGCAATTTGATAAATGTATTTGGACAATGAATAGAGCTCATTCACTCTTGTACTGACAGCACGAAGAATGCATTTATTCTCATTTATATATATATAGCGCCAATAATATTCTGCAGTGCTGCAGAGAGGATATGTAATCATTCACATCAGTCTCTACCAGACATACAGACAAAACTCACACAGACTAGGGTGCAGTTTATCAGAAGTCAAGTAGTTTTTGACCTGTGGGAGGAAACCGGAGCAAACACTGGGAGGACTTACAAACTCCATATAGATAGGGGCCCTGGTCAGAATCGAAACCCACAACTCCAGAGCTGTAAGGCATCAATGAGAACCACTGTTCCCCTGTGCTAGCACAGGGAGAGCACTTCTTCCATGTCAATTGTGTAGCGATTAAGCTGTAGAAACATTATAAACAGCAGGGGTGAGCGGAGGGGAAGTGTACCTCATACACCCCTATAAAAGCAGAGGGCATTCAGATACTGCTCAAAGACTGTGGATAACACAAACATCACAATGACTTGAAACTCACCATTCCTCCAGTGCATTCTCTGCAATCTTGTAGACAGGATAGATTCTCCCATGTGCTATAAGCCTTTAGACCTGCTACAAGGGCTTGTAACGGACGATTGTTCACCAAGTCTCTGTTATGGTAAACATCCTCATCAAGCATTTCTCCTGCATACCTACAAAGCAATGATATAGGCTTACTGAGCCTTCTTGTAATGTGCTATTAACAGTATATTAAGCTACAGTCAGAGAAGAGATCCCCTTTCTTATTCTGACTCATATATAATGTGTTCAATTCTATCATTTTGGGTTTCTATGCCCTATTCAAAGAAAGAACAGGGGTTGGGATACCCCCTGGTAATGGAGCAAAATAAGAAGCAATACTTCAATAAAAGGTGGGTGAGAGATAACACTTCCTTTCCAAGTTTTATCACATAAGGCCTAGCGATGTCTTCCAAGAAACAGTGGGTGGCAAGCAGTAAAAACAGAAGTATGTTTCTCATTTTACCTATGATACTATAACCTAAGGCTCTATCCCTACTGTAGCTGTTAATATGTAAATCATGCAAATAAAATCAATCATATCTAGTTATCCCAAGTGATAGCAGCCTATAGGAAAAGTGTGTCTAAAACATTAACAAAATATACTGTAGTATAAAACTGTCAGTGTAATTTTCTTTTGCAGGCTAGACCTAAAATACGACCACTGTAAACAATATAGAGGCATTGATATAAAACTGTTTATATCATATAACACCCCCAAAAAAAGAGTGTGCCCCCTAAAAAGAAAATAAGTCAAAATCGGAACTGTGTATTTTGGTTATAAAGATAATATCTTCAACATCTATCTATTCTAATAAAATAGTAACATGGGAACTATCAATATAAATAAAGAGCTGCTGGAAAGGAGAAACAAATAGGCTATTGGTGAGGTAGGTTTGGAAGTTAATATACATACTTTAGGTGTAAGAAAAGAAAAGAAAAGTGCTTGTACTATGTCTGCAGGAATATAGCTGATAGCCACGGAGGCTGTAATCTGCCAAGAATTACTGTCAGAAAGTTCAGCAAATCACATACAAAGCACAAGGTAATACCTGCTGGTAAATGTCAGAGCCAGTGCTGTTGCTAAATGTGGCATCAACCGGAGATGTTGCGTTTGGTGATCAATTATCTTCACTTCTTCTTTGCCTTTCGGGCCAAACTGTCTACGACTGAAGAAAATAAAAAGAAAACAGTTCATTAACCATGAGCACAGCAATATTACCAGTTATTTACATGAATACAAAACTACAATTATTTTGTGTCAGACTGACATTTTATACAAATCAGATTTACGATACAAGATTCCCAAGTCAAATACAAATATGTATATACAGTGCCTATACATAATCATCATACCCTGTCAAAATCATTACCTTTTGTCACATTACACCATGGGAATTGAAATAAGTTAAAACAAACTTTTTCCAGCTTTATTTACACATTATAACCCTCAACATTAAAGTAAGAATAACATTTACAAAATTTATTAACAATTAATATAATTATTAAAATACCTAGTTTGGATAAGTGACCATACCTTTAGAGTAACTATTATAAACTTACTCTGGTACAACCACTGACATTTCAGATCACAAAACAGGATAATTGGCCACCACCTGACATCAATTGCAGTGGTTTTGATTTCTTCAAAATAAAAACAACTGTTCCTTGAGGATTCCACTAGAAGTGCAAGGTAAGGGAAAGCATTATTAAGAAGTGGAAGCGTATAGCACCACCAACACCTTGGCTAGATCAGGCCATCCCTCCAAACTGGATGACAAGAGGCCAATGTCAACTTGGAAGGACTTACAAGTCTTTATGGCTGAGATTGGTTGGTCTGTGCCTGTGACATCTCACAAGCTTTACACAAAGCTGCCCTGTATGTCAGGGTGGCAAGAAAGAAGCCTCTTCTGAAAAAGAGTCATACAGTTTCATTTGTGCTTTTGGAAAAAACACTTGGAAGATTCTGATGTCAAGTGGCAAAAGGCTATATGGTCAGATCAAACGTTTGGACTGAACTTCAAGCACTATGTTTGCCACAAACCAAACACAGCGCACCAACCAAAACTAACCATACGTACTGTGAAGCATGGTGGTGGCACCATTATTTTGTGGGGGTGTTTCTATTCAGCAGGGACTGGGCGATTGGTCAGGATTGAAGGGAAGATGGACGCTGCCAAGTACACCCAAATTGAGGAAAACCTGTGGCCCTCTGCTAGACAGCTGAAGATGGGCAGGGTGATTCACCTTCCAGCAAGACTACGGCCCTAAACATACTGCCAAGAAAATAATGCAGTGGCTTATCAATAGGAAGGTGAATGTCCTTGACTGAACAAGTCAGAGTCCAGATCTAAACTCGAATATTTGTGGAAGGTCTTGAAAAGAGCAGTCCATCATTGGTCCCCACAAAGCTTGACTGAACTTGAACAATTCTGCAAGGAAGAATAGGCAAATATTCCCTAATCCAAGTGCATAAAGTTGGTAGAGGCATATCCAAGCAGACTGACAGCTGTAATTAGAGTAAAAGGTGGCTCTACAAAGTATTAAATGAGGGGACTAATCAATTTTCCAAGCCTCATTCTGTTTTTTTATTTTTTTTTATACATTTTCAGAACTAATGCCTTTTTTTAGCTGAATGTTGTAAGGCGAAATGTGTAAATAAACCTGGGAAAAAATTGATTTAATTTAATTCAATGTCCATGGTGAAATGTGACAAAAGGTATGATTCGACAGTGTATGAAGGTTTTCTATAGGCGCCGTGTGTATATCTATTTATGCATATATATCCATATCGCTCTCTGTGTATGTATATATATATATATATATACACACATATATATATATATATATACACACATATATATATATATATATATATACACACACATATATATATATATATATATATATATATATATATATATATATATATATATATATATATATATATATATAAACGAATCGACATTTAGGGGCATATTCAACCAGCTTGGCACTCCGCGATTATGCACCCGCTGCGCTTTACTCAGAGTAATACGGTACTGCAATACTGCAGATTTCCCTTCACAACCCTATTTGCTACGAAGGAAAATCCGCCTGTCGAAGTCAGCAAATTGGATAAAGTCAATTCAATTAATATCGAGCAAACTTGGTTGTCTTTGTTTGCTAATATGCGTAGAGCATGCTACGGCGTGAAAGGGCGTATCCAGCCATAACACGTGGCAATAACAGTTTTTACACTTTTATGTACATTCGCACAAACACACACATTTGTAAATAGTACACATTAATTGTAGTTGCAACACATAGTTATTTATGTCGAAATATAGTAGTGTTTATGTGTAATATTATAAGTTATATGCATATTAGTAAAACCTATGGTTCAGGTTAAAGGAAATGTGTCATGTCTGATATCATATTAATCCCCTTTACATCAGCAGCTGTCCGATGCATTCGGCGAAGAGATCGCACATTGCATACTCTAGTTATTGATGTTAGGGAATAAACCTTTAATATGATGCTGACTATAAAATGCTAATAGACTAGTTGTAACTGGAGTCTTGGCGGGAAGAAAGGATCACATCCCCTGGAGAGATGACCCCCACCTTTGGATTCTTTAGTTTGAACTAGCCTATGATCTGCAACCCCCTGGACCTTCCTGAAGCAAGCCACACCACCTGCATTGTTTTACTGTATTTCTGTTTGCATATAAGCAGGAGCTTCTCATCTAGTGTTCAGTCACATTGACCACAGACTTCAGACCTGAATGACTGTTCACTGGATTCAGAGCGCCTGCGATAAGTAACGGCTGTACTTATTATTTCGCTTTAATTATTCTGCTACTTTGAGAATAAATATTTGTGCGTTGGAAACACAAATCGAGATTCGACAATCATTATTGTATAGCGACGAAACGTGCATAACATACCTTACTGCGATCCTTTTTAAAATAGCAAACATGTCAAGTATTTACCATCATTGCAATTTTATTATTATTTTTGCAACAATACGTATGTAACGTGTTTTGGTAAACTCCCTTTCAATACCAAATACTATTCACAAAAAAACAAGGAAGTTCAAAGCTAGCACAAAAAGACAAACATCATACTGATCTCTGCACTGTTCTGGTACCTAGCAGCCTCAGAACAGTGGATTATTATTATCATCATCATTTACTTATGCGGTCCCACAAAGAGTCCGTGAAGCCAGACAATGAAGGGAGATGGATAAGATAAACACCGGAGTAAAATAAATGGAACAACAACATATTCAGACAGGGATGATTTAGAGCACTATGATCAATGTGAGCCCCATCGCTAGTGCAATAAGAGCCCCTATACCAGCCATGACACCCCCACATTTTGAAAAAACTGTAATGTCATTGGCTGTGCTCCAGATGCATGTCTAACAGCTAAATGTAACTTATATTTTATGGCAGCCAAAATGCCGTTTTTGTCGCGGGGTGGGGCCAAAATGAAGCGATTCACGTCATTTTGACAGGAAGATGCCGTTTGTGGGATATTTGCCTGTTCTCCCGGGAGTCCAGGAGACCTACCTGAATTTCGGGAGTCTCCCGGACATTCTGGGAGAGTTGGCAAATATGGAATATATGTCAAATGTTTGTAAAATATCTTTATATTTGAAGAGTACTGATGTCACTCCTATAAAATGTAATGTGTTCTGCCGTGAGGTTACGTGTGTCAGTGATGAAATGGTCAGAGAAGGTAAAATACACTTGTATACCTATATATGTGGATCACCTCATACAGGAAGAGATCGACCAAAACTGTGTATGTTTGTTTGGTGGCTATACCATATATACATGAACTATGTATACCTTGCATCAACATTATTCTGTGTATTCTGGACATAGGTGAGGGGCGATACTGCGTATTAGTCGCCAGCGTTCTAGCACCTAATCGCAGAACGTCAATTAAATATGTTTTGAAACATAAGCGATGCAAACAAGGTATAACTACTGGAATTGAGCAAACTGTGTTATGGTCCAACAGAATTCAGCTGCACATGCAATGCCGACCTTCACAAGAACCATGCAGGAATGCCTTATAAGAATTTATAGGCACAAACATTAGCAACAAAATAGTTTTAGCATAAAGCAGAAACATGGTAGTATACCAAATATAGTTTTTTTTTAGCCTGGAAGCACCTGGAGCTATTTAACTAAGAATTAAGGCTAGATTTGTGAAAGAGGTAATCTTTGCATAGCAAAACAAAGCCCTGGATCTGGAAACAATGACAAATAAAATAAAGTACTTACTGTACAAAGCAACCTCATATTCTCATAAATAAATAAATAAACATAAATGGGACTACATCATTTATCACTGAATATTTAGCTAAATTCACTGAGATATTATTAAGAAACACTTCAAACAAAGCATACAAAACACAAGAATAAGATGTTAATGAAAGCCTTTTCACAAGAATCACATATATTCCATGTGATAGTGGTCCTGTCGATAGATCTGTAATATTGGGTGGAAAGCATGTGTGAAAAGTGCCTGTTGATATTCTCTACCTAAGCTGTCTTATCTTATGTTAGAAATAAAGAAAAGAGGACGACTGTTAACACAAATTCTTGTACTCTGCAGAAGACTACAGAGATAAATAAAGTCACAACTGAACCTAATAGCAAAAGATATTTAATACATATTGAAATTGATAGTGACCACAAGATAATAAAGCTAATATTCAGATTTAATGTTTTTATCTCTAGAATGTAAGCTCTAATTGGTAGGGCCCCCTCTACCCTCTGTCTCATGTTTGTCTCATGTCAGGTCTTAATTCTTTGCTCTGTGTGTACACACACATGGAATTTGTACCTCTATCCATGCTAGCTGTAACTATTAGCTCGTGACTATCCAATGTTTGTGTTAATTGTATTCATGTATCTTTTATTATGTTTATTGTATTCATATATGTTATAACTGTACAATGATTGACCGACGCTATGGAATCTGTGGCGCACTGATGATGATGATGATGTTTATAGACAAGCTCATCAATGCTTGACCGAGTGCAAGCGTAATTCGTAAACACTCCCTACATAAGATAAGGTACAGCAAACTAATCTGGGACTGGAATGGCTGATTGCCGGGATATGGGGTTTACCAAAATAAAGGTAATTCTTTTGAAATAGCTGCATGTTATTTATGATTATTTACTTCCAAAACTGGGAAGCAATGTCCAAATTTATACCTAGAATTGCTTATGAAGTTAGCCTGCCAGGCAAATCCAGTTATTGGGCCCAATGGTCATAGGCCATATATTTACTGAAGATGAGTTCAATTTTGACACCCATTCAACAACCAAAGTTTAATGTATCTAGCCAGGGGCACTCAGGCTCAGTGGCTAAATTACCTGGACAATGGCTGCGTACACTGAAAACTTGTGGTTATTTACCAGTCCCATTCAACCACTAATTGATCTCATGTTGTTGGTGGTCTTGGACTCACACACACAAAGTGACTTAGTGCCAATTTACTCGAAAACAACCACATTTTATGTCTAAATGACAGTGTGTATGTGGACAGCTTTACATCAATGCATGATTAAACAAAAGCTATGATTATTACTGTGGGTTCTGCTGTCAAAACAATGATACCTTTTTGTGGTGATAAATGGAATAAAAACCTTTAAAGATTGTCTAAAAATACAAAGAGTATTTGTTAGCTGAGATAGAAGGTGGCCTGGGGCTATATTTACTAGGCAATTGTACAGGATATGGTCTAGACAACAGTTTTAACCATCTACTCATTTTATCTTTATTTTCTTATTAATCTTGGATTTTAGTATGTTATTACTGTAGATGAGTTATGCAAGAGCTTACTTGTTTGTTTCCTTTATTGTTAATTCACACTCTTCTGTCATTAAGTCTTTGCTGTGACACATACAGTGATCTAAATTGGCCAGTTAGCAAGAGTGGAAATTGATGTAACTGATGCACAGACATATGTTTGTATATAGCTAAAACTTGTTAGAATGGAATTGCAAGATACAGATGAAGTTGAAAGATAATGTTCAGAAGGCAGGGGCTACAGTATAATGTAAGCACTTATTAACATGACAGTTTAAAATGCCCCTGCTATTCTGATCAGAACAATGCTTGCATACAGTAAGCGGTGTATGCATACACCAAAAGAATGCGTGTCAGCTCACCACACTGGCCAACAATGTCAGGAGCTGGAATCTTGCCATAAAGACAAAAGTATATTCAGGGAAGCAGAGAATTAAAGGCATAATGAAAGAAATTAAACCAGATCTGACAGTCAGATGACCAAGGTCACAATAATAGACTAAATAGTCTGCAAGGGGTTAAAAACTGTGAACAAATCAGACAAAGATAACATAAGAACAAGAGAATGCCAACAACAGGAATACTAATACAGAAACTGACACATTAAGGGTTGGCCAGGGCTGAGATGCGATGGAGACACCTGCCTAGACATAGCCGTGTAAAGTGGGTGCTGGAGAAGAGTGCAGTCAAGTTGCACACTCCTGGCCTCCCAAAAAATTCCTACCTTGACTGTGAGGTTGTCATAAAGGATTATGTCGCCATGCAGATCATGCATCCTCAGTCCTATATATGATGAGCATATGGCTATTGTGCTGGCCCATGTGACCATATTAAGTGGCCATTGTATGTGATAGGCATAGGGATGTACTATATGTGCTAAGCATCGGGTGCATTATATAGACACAACACTATTTAATATGCTCAACAGTTTGTTGATGCGGACAGTATTTGCTTTTTTTCCAATAGGCAGGTGCCCAATTTCTATTTTGCCGTACTGAGCAACATGCTAATTGTATCCTTTTTAAAATGGCAAACATGCCAAGTATTTACCATCATTGCAATTATATTATTATTTTTGCAAGAATACGTTTGTAACGTGTTTTGGTAAACTCCCTTTCGATACCAAATACTTTTCACAAAAAAAAGGAAATTCAAAGCTAGCACAAAAAGACAAACATCAAACTGCTCTCTGCACTGTTCTGGGACCTAGCAGCCTCAGAACAGTGGATGATTATTATTATCATCATTTACTTATGCAGTGCTACAAAGAGTCCGCAAAGCCATACAATGGAGGGAGATGGATAAGATAAACACAAGAGCAAAATAAACGGAAGAACAACATATTCAGACAGGGATGATTTAGAGCACTATGATCAATGTGAGCCCCACAGCTAGAGCTTTTAAAATGCATAAAGTTACATAGCAACCAGGATCAGCGAACCTGTGATGGGGGTTGTATTGTAGCACACTAAGGTCGGCCTAGACTACATAATGTACCTAGATACACCTGCCCAGTTGCAGTTATATGAAGCTATATGGTAGTACTGCTGGAACAACTACCAATTTCATAGGTGACCCTTTACCTGTAAACCATTGTCTTTATCACTGGCAGTTCTGTTAAGTTAAAAATAGAATTGCTGAATAGTGTTCATGCTCAAGGAAGCCAGGTGACCTTATGTCAGCAGTGGACCTACATTAATTACACCACTACTGCCAACAATGTGTTTTACCAGTACTGCTCACAACCCTATACGCTACACCCCATTGTTACACCAGCACTGCCGCCCTATGCAAGATCAACATTGCACAATAAGCCTTTTATTATTTTAGGAGCTGAGGGAAACACAAGGTTGCACCCATGACATCACGGACTGGAGCATGTAATTACTATTTATTAATAAAATAATCATATGAACTAGCCCATGGCATCACAACAAACCCTCAACAACATACCTACAGTAACTGGCATCCCAGCTTAATGTCTCAGAACAGTAGGAACAGTGCACTCGGCTCCCTCTGCAAGCACCATTGATCTCTAGGCAAACACCTACATTACCTTGTTGCTACATGGCCTTCTAGGTGGCCTTAGGCATCATATTTAGAGGATGACACAACATTGTGTACTGTATCTCTATGCACTTTCACTATTATGAAGGCTACAGATAAGTAAAGCTTGAATTTCTCATAAGGGAGGGTGAGAAGAGATTACCAGAGCTGGGGCCAGTTTCCCAGTATAATAATTATGTTGAACTTTGGGTCTAGGTATTAGCAAAGAGGCGGTGGATGGGACCATCAACGTGATTGGGATTGCAGCTTCAGACATCTGTTTAACTAGTTTCAAGGAACGAGACATGAACTGAGACAGTGTACAGTCATCCAGTGTCACCTCAAGCAGCATGTATTTACTACTGCTGCCGGCTTTCTTACTATAGGGACGTAGGAAGTGACATTCATCATAGGTCAGGCAAGGTTAGTAGCCCAGCAACTTTATTCACAACACCCATTAAAACATGAACAATCAAGTTTGACAGTAAAGTGTCCCTGACAATATTATTTTACAAATTCAACCATGGATGCTGCTGTGCTGGCTGCTAAGAAGTAAATCTGTAGCACGATACAGAGATTTGCCTGTGCTGCAATATTTATAGCTATGTGAGGTATTGCTTACTCACATCTCCCTTTCCTTCTCTTCCCACTGTAAAGTGAAAATCCTATTAATATTACACAATACCACATTAGGAGGAGACCTGAGTAGACTGAAGGAATGATAAAACTGAGGCCGTTCGTGAGGAAATAATATTGCAAAGGTGACACTCTTCCCTGGTTTTATGCTTTGCCCCCATCAGACAGGATATGTGTGACCAATCAGGGCTAATAACTAAAAGTAAAACAAAAAAAAAAGAAAAGAAAATAAGTAGAAGGGAAAAGGATTTTAATAAAAGGATAAATTACAAGTATGCAAGGCAGGAAACGGCTTCAGGTATAGAGAGAACTTTTCTTTCACTTGTATTTTACCCAGGCCATGACTCCCAAAACGTATGTAGCTCATGAACAAGGTGTGGCATTTACCATGATCATATTTGACTAACTTCGCTAATGTCTTTTTTTATTAATGTGACACTGGTGAGGCATTTGTAGCTACACAGCAATTGTAAAATGAAATCAATTAACATAAATTATATTTAAATTAGCTTTCTCATCTTTGCCCAAGCATGTTTGTTCATAAGAGATTTGCCCTGCATTGGTGCATTTCTTTAAGCTTACCTGATAACCATTTACTAATTATAGGGAATGCAGAGGTTCAATAATTATGTCTAGTACACTTGAGAACCTCAGAACTCACAACTTATTGAATCCTTGTAAAACAAATTACAAAAACAGATATTGAACAACGGTCAAAGTAAGATTATAGTTAGTTAACAGACTTGCATAAATATAATATTTTTACAATATATGCAATACATTATGTACAGGGCAGAAATTGTAACAAACATTTTTAAATAATAATAAAAAACATACAACCAGGAAAGGTGAAATCAATCAATAAGCAATTGTGTAAACATATCACTAGCCAGCCCAGGCTCCTGTGTTTTCCTAGTGACCAGTAAATAGTAACAGCGCTTTGAAGGATGACATCACCTTATTCAACCATCACCTTGAGGCTCATTACCTCTGAAGAGCGACACTGTTTGTTTATTGACCGTGTATCGTGGTGACAAGTGCAAGGAAGAAAAACAAGAAACAGAGGATTTATATAACATTGTCTAAATCAAAGAGGATTTAATCTGACCAGCATGCAAATGTACTAACTTTATGCTAGTTGGTTTATTATAAAAACAGAAATAAATGTTTTGTATGTTATATAAGGCACTTATAAATAGAATATAATGCACTATAGTTTAAAGTATTTTTAGGGGGGTATTCAATTAGGATTTGCAGTCATGATTACGCGCAGCTTTGCGTGTAAAGTGTCATTACGGTACAGTGTCATTGTACGGTAAGTGTCGGTGCGCACCCCTACAGGGAGCGCACAGAAATCCACGATGTTGCGATACCGGGACCTGGGCAGCCGCGCGTAATAAGGGCCACGAATGCTAATTGAATATGCCCCTTAGAATGACATTTGCAATCAATAATTCATCTATATACTACACTTGTGGTTAGAAAGTTAGAATATACATTTCCATAAAATGTTGAAATATATTAGATGAAGCATAATAATCTGGCTGAAAATGACAAGACGAGGACAAGAAGGGTACAATAAACCCCTAAGAATGTTCAGCCATGCCTTCTTTAGAGGTCGTTATTATCATAAAGCACCTTTAAGCTACATCCATTTTTTGGGATGAGACAATATTCATGGCATTGCAGCCTATTTGTCAGTAATGTCACTATTTCCTAAACTGCTCTCTCATGAAACATGGATCAGACCACAAAATAGTTGCCTTCATTAGGTGTAGATGATGACCAAACCCCTAACAATAACTGTGACACCTTGAAATTTATGACAAGCATTAATCATAACTCCTCTAAACCCTTCAATAAAGTATGGTACCCTTGGTTGTCCTTCTTTCAATACCGCTCTCCCTTCCCCTGACATAGTTAGTGCCTGCGTTCCCTACAAACGCTTAGCCCCCCTTCCCTCTCCCCCCCCTCTTTGCGGCCCTAGCAACGCTACCTGCTCTACTCCCTCACTTTTTTCCTCTGTCTTCTTCTCTTTTTCTCCTGCCCTTATTTCTCCTCCTCCTCTCCTCTCTTGCTTCTTCTGTCCTCTCTCACCTCTCTCCTTATTCACCTAAACCTAAAAGTCTGATGGTCTATTCAATTGGGTTAAGTCTGCTTACTGTTCCTACAGAAATGTATTTACTAGCTTCACTCATCATACCCGCAGTTGTTTTCCTGATCACATTTTATTACTTCTCTACTTGTGCAATTGACAAAAAAAACATTTTTTAAAAAAAATTAACTGTGACACCTTTAAAATAGAACGAAATGCTACCAACCAAACAAGAAAATGTCAGTTTTAAAAAACTAATAAAAATTATGCAATAGTCTCACTTTAGAATTTGAGCAACCAATCAGATTATAGCTGTCATTTATTTAGGACATTCTACAAAATAATAGCTAGAATCTGATTGGTTGCTATAGGCAATATCTCTACTCTGTCAAACCCGCAGTTTAGTAAATATACCCTCAAGACCCTTAATGAGCATATGAATGATATATGCCTATTTGATACATAGAGGGCACTTAATCTATCTTCCCAATAATGCTTACTCGAAGATAGACAAGCTCTTTGAGTGCAACCTCATTTCTATACGATTAGTAAACATCACTATACAAATGAACCCCTAGTCAAACCACTTAATAGTTACCTCCACAATGGGACTACTAGGGGACAACATGGACAGGCCTTCATGGAGTTTCATTAAAACACTCTTAAAAATCCCCCAATTCCAAACAAAAGTGGTGGAAAGTATTGCTGACTATTTCTCTAACAATGTATTATACAATTGCAACCTTCAACTAATCTGGAAAGCACACAAATAAGGTGTTAGGAGTACTGTCTGTACTGTACCGCAACAAAGAACAAAAGAAAAAAATGGAAGATCTCATAAACTTGGTGTAATCTCTTGAAAACACACATAAGCTGTACCCTTCAAAAGAAAATTAGCATTAACTCCCGTCGACCAGGGACGAGTTTAACAATATCATATTTAAGAAAACAGAAAAATATCTGAACTGGCTTAATCAACGCTTCTATGAGAAAAGTAACAAAAGCAGACACCATGCTAGCAAGTAAGTTAAAACATCAGATGGCAACACATGCAAACCAATCAATTAAAGATTTGACAGGGTCTCATGGCCATTTATGTCCTAGGCACTCATGCACTACGGTTTCAGAGACAAATACCTGCATGCAATTAAAGCTCTGTAACACAAACCCTCCACAACAGTCCTCACCAATAGCCCCTTTCACCTGGCAAATGGTACCAGACAGGGCTGCCCCCTCTCCCGCCAGATATTGGCCCTTGTGATAAAACCCCTGGCCAGCAGAATTAGATCTAACCTGGATATCTCTAACTACAGCCAGCAAATCTCTGTACTAAATTGCTCTTTTTTACTGACAATACCCTATTAACCCTTAGCAAACCTCTCATCATTCTCCCTAATCTATTTAGGGAACTGAACGAATTTGGCACTGTATCTGGTTACTCGGTCAACAAACAAAAAAACCAAAGTCTCTCCACCTCTCCACTTGAGAAAGCTGTTCAAGTTAAACTTTGAATTCCAGTGGTGCTCACAATACAATAAACATTTAGGGGTTAATATCGCTAAATCTTATGATTGGCATGATCTATCATACAATCTTTTCCTCTGGAAGCAGATTCAAATGGGAGGCTTGGGAAACAGACATTGGAATGCAGCTACAGGAGGACAACTGTATTGAATGAAGGCCAGGATGGCTAAATGTTCCATAAGCATTGCTATAAAAGAAAAGCAAGTGGTTCCGCAACAACATGAGAGATTGGTATGTCATAATGCAGAGATAGGCAACCTCTGGCGTTGCAGATATCGTGGATTCAGAAATCTGCCATAGAATGCTGAGATGTAGTTTCAGAAGCACCAGAGCAAACTATGTTTATGTACAAACACATACAGCATGCACTAATAAGGAATCTGGAGTGTTTATATGTAATTACAATATGTGAGCACAGTACTAAAAAAATTATATAAAAAAATACTTTAAAGGCAGTACAGTAAAAGGGTCATAACTAGTAAAGGTATCCTTCAAGACAACCCCTAACTACTTTCCCACCCTGCAAACGTCCTCTTACCCCTACTGACAGCCGGAACACACTCTGTACTTTGTAGTCAATTACCTTGACACCTGGATCCGACCAAACACTACACCCTTTCATCAAAGAGCCACACCTTTCGTATCTCAAAATTAGGGACTGTTGGAAAGTAATCTTCAAAACCACTGTATTTCAGATAGAGTGCATAGTAGTGTAGAGTAATATGGAATTAGGAAGAGTATAGAGATATGAAGACATTTGCATGAGAAGCCAGGGAGCATGAAAGAGAATCTTTTATAACATTATGGCGACAGAGGGCAAATATTTGCAGTAAGGCCCTCTTTTTTGGGGAAGAGAGATTTAAGTAGGAAGCAAGAATGATGGAGGATAAAGTTCGAGATAAGGAAGCAAAGAAATTCTGAGCAGGGACTATGAATGATAATGGAACTGGAGCAGGAAGCGGGTAGTATTTCTAGGAAAGAACAGAGTTTGGGGGTAAACTGATTGAGAAGCTAGGCAAGCACTAAGAATGTCCCCTTTGACATATAAAAAGTTAAATGGCATTTCTGCTTGCTCGTGGAACTGAACAGATTTCACATCATCAAGAAGGGGAAAATAAAACACACTGCAAAACTTCTCCTTCACAAGCTTACGACAAGAATAGAGCTTAATCCTCCTCGCAAAGCATTCATTTCCTTTACCGGAGTCTGTGAGCACAGGCTTGCTCCACCGCAATTTTATTCTTCTTCTGAACTGTAATCTTTAATCTTCACATTTCCCTACAGCCAGAGTAGTGCAGCACAGCTGTGCTTACATCAATAGGGTAACCTTTATATTGTGTCATAGCTGACATGGCTGGGTTGCATTTCAAAGTGAAGTACTGCCAATGCAGCACCACATAACATTTGCAAACAACAACTGCTAAACAAAGAAAAGGGTAAGAAGCATGTGTTGTTCAAACAAATAATTGAAAGAATGTAAAAGAATGCATAAAGAACACTCAATATCTCAACCCAATTAAATAGCAATCCAAGTTAAAAAAATATATTTATTACAGCATTTTAATTTTCTGACCTCAAGATCATGGTGAACAACAAGTGGATGATCACTATAACCTACCAGAAACAGACAGCGTGAAACATTTTGCTTTAGCCTATAGTCATTAACAACCATCATTGATATGATTTTCTAGAAGCCAAGTACCTGGACAAATGTTTAAAGCACTGAAGCTGTAACCATTATCACAGCTAGTGTGGTTTCCATAAAGCACAGTGTCACAATAGTATTAATGAACTCAGGAGTAATGGACAGTTGAATCTGACACTCCCCATGTGGAACAAATAAGTGTACTTAGCCAGTTATTATACTGATGTACTCAAATTAGCGCCTGCAGGGCACATGGCACTTATTAACTACCCAATGACAGACATGTTATTTCTGAAATACTCTATGTACTATAATTTAGGTACCTTAGTTCCAGCATCTCTAAAAGTAGCTCCAGAGGGGAGTGGCAGAGTGTATGCGGCTGCACCACCCCACATACACATACATTTGAATGACAGCTCAGTCGCTCACTCTTAGTGAAGCATGTTGACACCAGCAAAACATGTAGAATGTGTGTCTGCTCCCCTCGTCCTTGTTTTTTAGAACCCCGTTCCCTTGACGATAAAACGCTTTAATTAAATATTGTTATAAAAAATGCAGAATGTGACCCGACTGTTTTGCGTCAATGTCCAAGCGCTAACTTTCGTGTGGAACCATGTGACACCATCCATTGTTTGTCCAGACCTTAAACTTGCGTTGCACTGTATGAAAGGAGGATTATATATAAACGAAAAACAAGCAATAAGCCTAGACGTTAGGAATTATATAAAAAAAAAGTAGGAAAACATTATATATACACACACACATATATATATATATATATATATATATATATATATATATATATATATATATATATATATATATATATATATATATATATATACACATACATACAGGAAGAGGGTTATTTGCCACACCTTTCCTGCATAGAAAGTTACAATCCCGGAGAGTTTACACATACGGCCTGAAGTCCCACCTAGGCTTTCCCACAGCACAGAAGACACACAGGTGCACAGCATGGGTGTGATTGCTGTGGTGTGTGTATGTGTATAAATGGATTGTGGGAACTGGTGGGCGGGGCTTTCAATGCCAACAAGTAGGGACCCAGGACAGAGGGGAGGAGGTCCTGGGACCCCCCTTATAATCTGGGGAACTGGTTCATCGCCTGTTGCCACTAGGGGCCATAGTACAACAACACTGACAGAATACCAGTGACATGGGGCAGATTTTGGGGATAAATTACCTCAGATAGTGACAGGATGATGGAAAGGAGCAGCACACAGGGATGGTCTGTCAGCGTCCAAGAGATATTACCCCTGCAAAGCACGAGAGAGAGATATTACCCCCGCAAAGCACGGCAGAGAGATTTTACCCCTGCAGACGAAGGGTGAGTGAACACTGCTGTGAGAGAGATGAGGGTGATCTAGAGAGCCGCCATTTTGAATGTGACTGCCCCATTGATATTCTGTGCATGTAGCCGTTAAACTGTTGCAGTGATATATATGTACAGTTCCTATATACATCTCCTGTCTCCTCCTGCACAGTTCTTAAGATTGTGCTGGAGTGAAGAAGGCATGTAAATAGTTTATTTTGCAATAAAGAGATGGTCTGGCGGCCGCATTATTGAGACATCTGATTGCACTGCACCCCCAAGTTACATCACCTGTGTCCCAACAACTTCACAGAGTTTCTGGAAGAATAACCTGCATGTGCGGGGGACCAACTGGTCATCTACATTCTTGCCAAGAGCTAGCCAGGGCTGAGAAGGAGGTGCACTGCCTAAACTGTGCACCTCACACTACACAATGACAGGGGGTGTTATATATATATATATATATACACATACATAATCACCCACAAAGCCTTACTGCACATGTAAATGGGGTAGTGTCATTCCCAATAAATATCAGCTCAGAAAAACAAAATATATACAGCCCAAAACAGGGGCTCTGGGAGGTGTCAAATACTACAAATAATTACTAAAATATTATGAATAAACAGATTGTTGAAAATATAAAGAGTTTGTATTTATTAGATACAATCTAAAAGAAATTAAAGAAAACACATGAGTTGACATCTGATTGCATCATATGCAGATACTATTAGGCTTTAAACAAATATAAAATCATAAAAATGCAGATGGTGGACAATCACTGATCATTTAATAAATCATGCATAACATAGCTTGCCATTAGGGTGAGTGGAATCCACAAATACTGTTAGATGCAATTGATAAAAAACTATCATATACCAGTGATCTAATAGCATACTTGCCTACTTTTTAAATCTGTACTCCGGGAGATCGGAGTACAGATCATGTGCAAGAGGGTAGGAGGGGGCGTGATGATGTCATTACGTCACTATAGCCCCGTCCCTACCATAAAATACAGAAATTCAAGGTATTGAATAGGGGGCGGTGCTTAATGGTGTGATTAATCCCCACCCCCTGCTATTCAATTTTACAGGGTCTGGGAGGTTTGCCTACTCTTCTGTGAGTCCGGGAGTACGCCCCGAAATTCGGGAGCCTTCCGGTAATTCTGGAAGAGTAAGCAAGTATGTCTAATAGAGATATTCCAAGTGGCTAATTCGAATAAGATACACCTCAGAAAAGAATCCAGTCCTAAGAAAGCCTCAGTATGACCACTTTTATCCTGTGTACTGCAGACAATAGAAAGGAACTAAATATGACTCAGGAATCATATATCAACATGGTCCAACCCGATTGGTATACCGCATAATAAGGACTAAATATGTAGATGGTGTTAATGAGATAACTCACATCCTCCACTGATTAATCAAGTCCCGAGGCTCCACAATAATAATTGAATATTCCGATCTCGGTGATGTATGGTGCACACCAAGAATCACTGCACTGGCAGACTCACCGACCACTGAAAAGATTTCCAAGTGCTACAGGTTTCCACTGAGCGAGGCGGAGAACTTGGAGAGCAGTCTTGCGGATTCACAAATGGAGTGGAATCAACCTCTGACGTGTTTCGTCTGCTGGCATGAAGACTCTCAAAGCTTTGAGAAAGTCTGCATGCATGCTAGCAAACGAAACGTGTCAGTAGTTGATTCAGGTAAATTGAATAATAGTCCGGCATAGGTATCAGAGGGACTGTGCCTTGAGTTTCGGAATTTCCGCCGGTAAGCCTCAGGAGTTGAAATTAAGTAATAATGCTTTCTTAATTGCGACATAATCGCTGTCCAGTTCCTGGGGAAGGTCTGCAAACGCTTCCAAAGCTTTCACTCTCAGTCCAAGAGTTAAATAGCTGGCCCACTCACTGGAGACCAGCTCAAACGGTCGGCAAGTCCTTTCAAATTTTCCAGGAATGAATCAAGGTCGCCATCTTTTTCAAACACAGGGAATTGGTCGTGCCTGGGTTTTTTCTTACCCAGACCTCGGTCTGCCGACTGGCCGTTGAGCCTGGCTAGCTCTAACTGGTATTCGCGTTTGACTTGACGCTCAGCAGCCTATGTCTGCTCTACGTTCAGTAGCCCCCCGGTCTGCAGCAGCGCTGCGTTCAGCAGCCTCCTGATCTGAAGCAGCGCGGCGTTCAGCAGACTCTTGCTGCAGCGATGTTACATCATAAGTATCCTTCAGCTGTTTGAGGGCAGCATGCATGTAATACTGCTTTCATACTGCCACCCCTGCAGTTTCCCGGGTTTTACTGCCCCCCATGCAATTTTCCCGGCTCAGAGACCTCGTTCACACTGCATCCTAGACCTGGGAATTTCCCAGGTCGACACCATTCATACTGCACATGGGTCTGCCCTGGCAATAAGTGTGAGCCATCACAAGAGGAGCTTTCATTGGCTGAAAAATACTGAGGTCATTTAAAAGGGACTAGTTTTATTGCACACAAAGATGAGGTCAAAGTGGGTGGTGACTGTTCACAGCACTGCTTTAATCATGGCCGACGAGTCACTTTTGTGTAGGCCGAAGTTCATGTTTTATTGCGTTTACACCGAATGAGATGCTTTATATGAGACCCGGGTTCAACCCGGGTCTCACCATTCATACTGCAGGCTAACCAGGGCCGACACGGGAATAACCCTACCAAAAGTCCCAGGTCTAAATCCTGGGTTGTCAGATCCAGGATTTTTGACTAAACATTATTACTGCGCATAAACCTGCTTTGTCTGGGCTTGCCACCGCAAAAACCGGGGTTTTTCATGCAGTATGAATGGGCTATAACTGTCCAGGGTAGGTTCCTCACTTGGTTCAACAGAGGTATTTGTGGTAATGTCCAGTGTTAACTGCTCTTCTGAAGCAGAGATGATTTCTCCCTGGCCTCTCCCGGCACTTAGCTTCCGATCAGCATTCAGAAGTGCTTGAATCAGTTGCTCTCGGTTCCTGACGGGGAAGACAGCAAGTCCTCTTTCGGCACACAAAGCCATTCTGGACCTCACACTTCCACCAAATAAAAGATAGAAAAGAAAAACAAGAAAAAATAGGGGGGGCAGAAACTATATGTGCAGTATGTCCCTTAAAATTTTGTAAACCTTGAGCGTAATCTCCGTTCAATTAGGATGCTGACTCTCTTTAGAATAACACACCACTAATTCACTTAACTTCTTATGATAAAAAGAAAAATATTATCAATCCCACCAAGCTGCCAACCAATTTGTCACAAACGCCCAGCCTGTCCCAGATATAGCAATCTGAAAAACTGTCCGTGACTGGTGTTACCTTAGCTAATTAACAATGAATACACCTTTTCTGCCACCACAAAGGATTTATTATGGTGTTCTTACGTTCACCAGAACCACTTATTATTGTTTTACACTTAAATCACATACATATTGTCAGGCGCCGTCCCTCCGCTCCTTAGGGTCGGCCGTATGTTACTGCCCACACCGCATCTGGTTGACTGGCAACTAGTTCAGGCCGGACCTATTGCGTACGCGCGTCCCGTTGCTAGGCAACGTGATGGATTGCTGCAGCGGGCGATGACATCATGCCGCCGGCATTCCTATTGGCCTCCTGCATTATTTAAGTCTGACTCTGACACCAGCATTAGGTCTAACCTGCTCCCAGCGTCCTTGTTGTTTCTTTGGTTAAGTCTGACTACTCTTGCTCTCCTCTGTTCCCTGCTGACCCGGCATGTCTGACCTCTCTATTTGGAATCTCCCTGTGCATTGTTTATCCTTGGAAGTTAGCGACCCGGCTTGTTTGACTACTCTCTGGATTCCTCCCTGTGTACCTCCATAGCTAGCACGTTACCAAACCGGCTCATCTGACCCCTCTTGTACCTCACTATACGGCTCAGTAAAGGACCGCGACCTGCGCGTCTCCTGCTGCAAAAAACATACCTCCTTGCGGGGTTTCTGGAGAAGACCAGGGGGGCGCGTTAGGCTCCACACCTTCTACTTGAGCTGCGTCAACGTTAACAGATACTCCTTACGTATATTGTGACACATATGTAGCATGAGCCTCCCTGGGCTTTGTAAGTTCACAAAGAATCACGGAGAGTACGCTAGATAAAATGTTTATTCTGAAAAAATATTTCCAAGGCTTATTTACATAAAAGGTAATAAATAGACATACAATAGGTTTGCACAAAAGAGTTTCAGAAGATAAAATTGGAACTAAAAGCAGAATCCCTACTTACAAGTTCAGGAATTGGCATGTGAGGAGTACACATTGAGAAGAATCGCACATTTCAGTCGTGGTAGATCCTCCTCAAAGAAATGGACAATATGATGTCTGAAACAAGGGATTTTAAAACCATTTCTTGTTGGGCTCTTTACCCCCCACCTTAGGAATTTTATTTTTCACATAAGTTAGAGGGATGCACAAAATGACACAGAGTTTTCCCGAAGTAAATTATCTATCACTAAGATATAAGTTTCAGAGGATCTTTCACCTCTGAACTTTCTGTCTGGCTAAGCCTAACTCCGCTGCATACTCATCTTTCTCTGGGCCTGGCTACTTTCACAAGACCATTGACACTTGCCTAAGTCAGACTCAGGTTAGTAAACAAAATACACTTTAAAAGGTTACATAAAATATTCAGAGTGTTATACACAGTGTTATACATAGATTCAACAGAAGATAACAGTATTAGATATACTACATTTCGTCACATTGGGCAATATCAAATTTTTGTTATGGGGCCCACAAATGTTTAGTTACAACCCTGTATGGGTTCATTTATATTTTGGTACCATCGTAGAAAATCACCCCCAGCATCTTTAAATCATCAAATTTGAATTTGCTTAGTTGAAAGTATACGCGGGAAGGCACTTTTTTCAATAGTGTACAGTGAAGCTGATTATTTTAAAGGGATTCGCCAATAAAAGAAAATGCTCATACTCCTCGTTCACGCCAGTTCCTCTTCCTAAGTCCTGACTGTAGGGAAATGTCCGTGATCGCAAAAACCAGGGAGAGATTTGGGGAACCCACAATTCAGCACCTACTGTGACCACAAACAATCAATGACCAATAACTATCTAATGGATTGGTGCAGAAGCCACCCTGACATGTTTATTACGAACAATTGCAAAAGACTAACAGCTTTTATCTTTTGTGTAATATATATATATATATATATATATATATATATATATATATATATATATATATATGAAGAAGAAGATAGTGCTATACATTAATGCATAAATAATTCTGCACAATCTTGCAATAACTTAACAAAAAGCAGGCACAAACTGACTAGTATACGAAGGTAATATAGCAGTACATTTTTAGAAGCATTTGAACACAGAATGAGATCCTTCTACTCCTACAGAGTGCTAATTCTCCGTTAGAGTCTCAGCAACATTTTAAGTGTAGTACAGAAATACCATTTTTGTTTACTAGCAAAGAAAGTTTCCTTGCACTGATCTACTTAAAATAACCTATTGCACACATCACCCTGCGTACCCATGCAACCTACACAGTTTAAACACAATGCAGTGGTATGATCCAGTCTATCTTGCGTTGGAACTCTTGTGAACTTAAAATACACTTTAAGCAGGGTTTTGTCACTCTGTCCTTGATGCAAACACTTGTATTTTGTGAGCCTGAGTTTTGAATAAGATGCACACACAGTTCTCTTGAAGTCCAGCAAACAGAAAGCAGAGCAGGTATTTAAAGACATCTTTTTTCTTTGCTATTTTGACTGTACAAATAATTAACATAGAACACAAAACTAATCTTGTTGACAACAGGTAGTTGTAACTGTTAACTGAGGTTAACCTTATCATATGATTTAACTACTCTCTGAACTGTACATTGGATTTGACTAACAAAAAAAGTCCACTCTCCACAAGTGCTAGTTACACCTAAAATGAAGACATACAGTTGCCTCACAGTTTGCTCGGAGCTGTAGGGCCACAAATTCAATAGCAGATTTGCATTTAAAATATATAAATGTAATTTAAAACCCTTTATCTATCTACCTATATATCTAGCTCCTGATCATCAGGGCGATTCCCATCTATCCCGATACACTTCTTAGCCATTTTGTCAAAACACTTTCTCTACATATGCACTATAGCACATGTATTTGTTCCTCTGCTCACTTCCAGGCTCTCTTCAGATCCTCTCACTGATCTGTACAAAGCACCTCTGTATGGCTCTCTCACTGAATGCCACCTCCTCACTCACTTTCCCAACTCTGTGCTACCTGTCTCCTGCAAAAAGTACATTTGCCCCACCCCCAGCTCCTCCTTTCCACCTGTGGACTTCTGGGAGCTGTAGTTATTAATGGCCCAATAGAGCATGTGCACTCACTGAGCAAAACTGGTGCTACACTTCCATTCCTCATACCACAGAATAGTTAACATACTGAGGTATCGGTGTAAAATAATTTTATTTTTAGGCTACACACTGACCAAGGAGAGTATGAGCATATTGACATATTATACAGCCTATAACAAGGGAGTTAAGCAGTCCCAAATATGCCAGGATAAAATATAACCCCACTTGCAAACTATATCGAATAGTGTGTTGCATGAGATTGAAGAGTAGCCAGGGAAATAGAAATTTAGACAAACTTATATTCGTGCAATCTCTTTAGGGTGGTTGTGGTTAAAGAAAAAATGATAGGGCTTTTTATAGCAAACTCTACAATATCTCACAAAAAATTCCCCCCTCCCCAGATTCGGTGGAGACCACAAAACACTTCCTCTCTTGCTCTCTGCCGCTTGTCCAGACTCCTACCCACCACGCTTGAGATGCTCGGGTCGGAATTCACCACACAGGAAATTTCTGATATAATTAAAAAACTAAATAAACAAACAAAACGCAATGGGCCTCGACAGATTTACAGCTATGTACTATATGACGTTCAACTTGCTTCTTTCACATTATCTTGCTAATCTGTGTATTAAAGGGCGGCTCCTTCTCAAAGGAAGCTCTTGAGGTGCGGATTAATGTTATCCCAAAGGAGGGCAAAGACCCATCGGACTGCACTGAATATAGACCCATTTCACTCATGAACACAGATATCAAGATTTACGCAAAGGCACTCGCTGAATGACTGTACTACCCAACCTGATCCACAGGGCTCAGGTGGGTTTATACTGGGCAGACAAGCGCTTGATAATACTAGACGAGTCATCAGCCTTATCCATTGTATTAACTCTGCTAAGACCCCGCCCATAGTGTGTCTATGGACGCAGAGAAAGCCTTTGATCCTACCGTGCTGGAAACCCTTGGCAAGTTTGGTTTTCATGGCAATTTTCTTTGAGGGATCCAGGCCTTGAACTCGGAGTGCTCTCATCCCCAATCTTGAACACCAACGGCACTCGTCAAGGGTGCCCCCTTTCACCCCTGATCTTTGCCATTGTGATTTAGACTCTGACGGCTATGTTTCACTTCTCTGCAGATATTAAAGGCGTAGCAGTGGTCAGCTCTGATGAATATAAACTTAGCCAACAGACAACAGCCTTCTGATGTTGACCTCCCCTCATTTATCCCTCCCAAATATGTTTAATACCCTCAATATATATGGTTCCATATCTGGATATTAGGTACATATTTCCAAAACTGAATTCCTATCTCTTCACCTGCCATCCCCAACTCTAGGACTACTAAAAATGTAACTTGAACTTCTCCTGGAAGCAGTCTAAAATAAAATATGTGGGGATCTATATTACCTCCCACTACAACTCTTTATACGTAGAAAACTTCCCATAAATAATTAAAAAAATCAAGCTGAACCTATTCAGTTGGCAAAAACTAATTATCTCCTGATTGGGTAGGATAGTTTCCCTCAAGATGAATATCCTGCCACGCCTGCTCTACCTATTTCAAACTCTCCTGGTGAAAGTCCCCAAACATACCCTAATTCAGCTACACCGCTGGTTTTTCCAATTTGTCTGGCAACATAAACCCCCATGAACTAGTTTTACCACTCAATATAGGTTGATGTCTAACAGTGGAAGGGGCATTCCAGATGTCCGCATATACTATACTGCAACATTAATGAGTCAAGCCGTTGCGTGGTTTACAAGAAACCAGGGTCCATGGTGTAGAGATCTGGAATCCTTCTATTGCAAAACACCATTTCTTGGCTCAGTATTGAGTGTTCTGATAGGCGATAAATCTCCTTTACCAAGAGCACACACAGTTACCTCTTTCACATGCCAAATGTGAGAGTATTATAAGCTCCAGTTTGAGACCACCTCAGTCCCCTCTCCTATAACGCCTCTCCCAGACAACTCTGACTTCACAAGGTCAGTGTCACGGTTCTTACGATGGGACTCAGCAGATGTAGGGACCCCAAGGGATTCGAACAGTTTAGCACTACTCCAACAGGGCGCGGAGTCTAACGAGGAGACGGTGTTCACCAGGAACCGCCGCAAAGCGGTATGGGCTTAGCTGCGTCTACCTCGCAGGTCGCGGTCCCTACTAGAGCACTGTACGGAAGTCCCTGAGAGAGTACAGGCAGTAGTACCGTAGTAAGAGTGGTAAATATAATAAGTAATGGCAATGAAGATAATGCAGTTCGGTGTAACTCTGCAGACCACTATGTGGTGTTTAGGTTCAGGAGAATGAGCGTCAGCTCTGAAGACAAATGTAGAGAAGTTGTCCGGAGATGAGTATCAGCTCTGCAGGCCACTATGTGGCGGAGAGTCCAGTAGAATGAGCGTTAGCTCTGCAGACCACTATGTGGTATAAAGTTCAGTAGAATGAGCGTCAGCTCTGTAGACCACTATGTGGTGTAAAGTTCAGTAGAATGAGCGTCAGCTCTGCAGACAAATGTAGAGACGATGTCCGGAGATGAGTATCAGCTCTGCAGGCCACTATGTGGCGGAGAGTCCAGTAGAATGAGCGTTAGCTCTGCAGACCACTATGTGGTATAAAGTTCAGTAGAATGAGCGTCAGCTCTGTAGACCACTATGTGGTGTAAAGTTCAGTAGAATGAGCGTCAGCTCTGCAGACAAATGTAGAGACGATGTCCGGAGATGAGTATCAGCTCTGCAGGCCACTATGTGGCGGAGAGTCCAGTAGAATGAGCGTTAGCTCTGCAGACCACTATGTGGTATAAAGTTCAGTAGAATAAGCGTCAGCTCTGTAGACCACTATGTTGTGTAAAGTTCAGTAGAATAAGCGTCAGCTCTGTAGACCACTATGTGGTGTAAAGTTCAGTAGAATGAGCGTCAGCTCTGCAGACAAATGTAGAGACGATGTCCGGAGATGAGCGTCAGCTCTGCAGACTAGGATGGAAGAAAATAGCTGGAAGATAACAGGAAGCCACTTCTATTACCAGGAGGTGACTCAAAGAACAGGCACTGTAGGTATGAGGAAGTGCCTTTTAAACTAAGCGTCATTAGAATCCACCAATGAGAGGAGAACAGAGGTTTTAAAGAAGCCGTCAGATCTGCGCATGCGCAGACCCGAATCCAAGATGGCGGCGCCCAGGACGGAGCAGAGCGCCGGAGCCAGGTAAGTCTGCCGGGTGTCGGGTGCGCTGCCCGCACACCCGGCGTGCGATAGTCAACATATCTTTCGTTTTAGAAGCTGGCGGAAAAAAGGAATCAGGATGGTCAGGGATGTATTGGATTCAGGCTAATGTAAAACACTGCCGATGCTGCAGGAGAAATTTGACCTTCCAACCGTCACCTTCTCCAAACAATCCTCCAACCCCTGTACATGAACTTAGATAGGAAGCTGACTTGGGCAGACCGCCAGACGAGGATACTTGGACTACAATTAGAGAAAGGGTCTCCAAGACCTCCATTTTGTAACTTGTTAAGGAAAATGCATACAAAATATACTTTAGTTGGTATCTGGTTCCTACCCAGCTGAAAAGGAAGTATGGAACCACCACTGACTTATGTTGGAGGTGCTCTGGGGAACAGGGATCCTTCCGCCATATCTGGTGGTCTTACCCAAAGAATGCTCCTTTCTGGGATGATGTTGCCGTCCTGATCAGTGAAGTTACGACAGTTTTCATTTCTAAATGCCTGCAGTCTTTTCTCCTGGGTTCCCCCCTAGAGGTCCTAGAAAAGTATCCCAATAAACTCTCCGTACAAATCCTCAATGTAGCCAACTTCTTAACAAAATCTGGTATTTGGCGTCCATGGAAAAAAATATCTGCATGTTTGAATAAGTCGCCCCATAAATTCTCCCAAAATTGGTGTGATTGGTTTATTTACAGTTGTTCCTCTACTTTCGATTTGCCGAATAACCATGTCCAGGACATTTAAGCCCACTGATTGTCCTCCCAGCCCACAAAGGTGCATGCCTACTTTACATTCTTAGGAGCCGCCTCCATAAATTAGAAGATCGCCTTCAAGGACATATTTCTGAAAATTTCATTATCTTGATTCCCTCCTTGGCAGCCATCACTAAAGATTTTGTCCCTGAGACAGCCAATGGGTAGACAGAAAATAAAGAAGGCACACTGGAAGTATATAATGTCGGCTACTCCCTGCCTTCAGTGTCTTCTGAATCTTCTTCAGCTTAACATATAGAGAAGTAACAGGACAATGCATGGCAATACTAGAATACAAAGTACAATTGGCAAGAACTAGGCTGCCAAGATCAAGAACATTGCATTAAAACAGGCAATAAATCTATTTCTTCACTTTCCTCCATGACAGACATCAGTAATTGGTTAGTGCCCAAGCAGCTAATTCACTTCAAGTATCACTTCTGCAGCGGCTGTTACATCAAATCTGTAATGTTTGTTAAAGGTTGAGAGTTCAAACCTGCTGCATTGCACTACTGTGGCTGACACTTTTTTCTTCCCATGAAGAAATGATGGCTCTGGTTGAAAAGGTCTTGAACATGCTTGAAGTTTCCCTCTCTTGTACACTACATTTCTTCATAATGCATGCTCTAAACAAAAGTATCTTCAGCTAGTGCTTGTCATTTCTGTACTCTGGCAAAACAAACAGTTTTTCGGTTTGTGTAATTGTTCTACTTCTGTTCAGCTGTCCGTCACTGCAGAGCATTGTGGCACCTTATCAATAAAATAATACTGTGACTGGATCACTTATAAATAACTTCTGTTATAAATTTAGTTAAAGGAAATAGCGCAGGGCGCTAATTTCTATAATTGCACATGCACTTATTTTTTATATTGTGTATATTTTGGTAAGGGAAATCTTCAATTTCTGAGGCCAGTGGGAGAAATTTTATTTTTTCTGTTTTAACCTTTCTAGAGGAAATGCCTTATTTCTGATGTATACATCTGATACAATAAGCCTTTGTTTAGAAAGCCTTTTGTATATCTTGTTGTAAGGAAATGTCTTGTTTGAGGTTTGCAACTTTCCTTGGGGTAATCTTTTCTTTGGAGGAAATGTGTATTCTGCAATTGTGGGAAGAAAGGACTCGTGCTAATCTCATCCTAATTAGACCTTTTGATGTGTGAGGATCATATGAAGATGTAATTAGACTTGCTGTCAGATGTCCTCTGTGTCCAAATTAAGATGCAGGATATCACAGCAAGGTTTTAAGATATCAAAGATAAGCATAAATATTGTTAGCTTTGCAAGGCATGTAAATCTATGTTTTGGTAAACAGGTTACATCCTGATTCTAAAAATAGCCTGTAAGGCTATGTTTGAAATAGTATAAAAAGGGAGCCCTTGTAAACTGAAATGTATCATTCTGATGTTTCATCTGACCTGACCACTGATACCTTTAAATCAGTGGAACTGTCCTTGTCAGGACACTTGAGCAATAAACATCACTCTGCTTTAAGACCCTGCTTGACAACTTCTTCAATATTGCTGTAATCCTGTGACCTACAGATTAGACCCTAAATTTAATCCGTCCTCCGGCTGTTTCTGAGGTTTGGAGCCATCTCTCCAGTACCATCGCTCTGTTGCTACCCAGCAGCTTTGGCCAGTGTGATAGGCCAGGGGGAATCCATCCATAGCCCTGATCCATAGCAAGCGGCCAGGGGTACCAGCCTAAGTGTACCAGCATGGAAGTACACTAGCAGCGACAGTTGCCCAGAAGGAACGTGGCTCTGGGTGCCATAAAGTAGCCCAGTGGTGGCAGCAGGCTCCTCCAACTGCGGCAGGAGGGCGTTATTCGGAATAACGAAAGGGGACAGTGACAAAAAAAAAAACAGCCAGTTTCCAGCAACAACAGACAGGGTGGCATAGGTGGTCCATCCTGTCACAAATACCATTAAGAGTTCCTAGCTCCAAGAATGCACAAATCTACAATATTATATAATAATATAAAAACTCATTTGTGAAGTAAAGATCCAGAAAGTTTCACATTTTCTTAACAAGCTTACATCCTCATCTAGGTAAAAGCACTTGTTTAATAACAAACAAGCTAAATATTGTGAAATTTTGTTGATCACTTTTGAGAAAATTGGTGAAATATTTCTAAATCTCATGAGAAGTAGAACTTCATACAAAACAATACACAATTATTTTCCTTGTCCTTCCCATATATTAAATTCCACATGGAGAACTTAATACAAAGTGAAAGTGCAAATGCAACACATTGCCCTTAATTTTAAAGTGTGGTTTTGTATTATATTAACAAAATTAAATTTGTATGATTAGACACAAGTTGCACACACTGCAAGAAACCTATGCCACAATTTTTACAGAGGTAAATATATTTACAGATAATTCATACGTTATTAAAGGAACAAGATAAGATTAGATGGTCTACTGTAAATGAAGGAGGTTTTTTTTAAAAAAAACAAAAACAAAACTAAAATAGGTTCCAAAGTTGGGTCCGTTAGAAGGATTCTCAGATTTTTCTTAATACTGTTGTCAAGTTTTTTACAATCCCTATTAAACTTACTCATGAAACTAGACTTACATTATCATTTTGTGCTCTGGTATTCTTTTTTGTTAACAATCCCTTTCACGTTAATAAAGTATAATGCTGTAAAAGGTACTTTCTATGCACATTTAGAGGTTTCTTCTTAGTTAACCATTTCTGTCACTTCTTATTTTCTCAGTATTATCTGAAATAAACCTCTTCCCAGTATATTTGTGACGCAGTTGTGGCCATTTACTTCTTCCTGACAGGAAGATATAAATGAGTCAGGGGAAGGATTTCAAAAACAGGTGACATGATGAATAAACCACCATTGTATAGCTGAAATAGGAAATTGGTGATCATGTAATATATCTGCAGTTTCATTTTTCAAGTTGTAAGGATGTTGGTTTAAGAGAAATATGCTGGTTGAACTAAAGCACAATGCTCACCTCAGCATAACTGCCTGGGAAATATTTTATTTTAAGATGGAGGACATGTATAGTTTAAAGTATAGTGTTGCCACAATAGATCACAATTGTGAATTATTTCAATTGCAAAATGGTTTACAAGGAACCTCAACATATGTTTGGACAAACAGACAAGGATTTGATGCTTTAATTCTTCGGGTTAGTTACAAGCATGAAAACATTGGTTTTCATTTAAAGCTGTGTTACCATCTAAGTGACAAAACATTTAATTGAATTACTCTAAAATGCAGAGTGGGTTGTGAGCAGGGGGTTCAATCGGAAGCTACAACCTCCCACTTACACCTCATTTTTCCAGGGGCTGTGAGACAAACCACTGAGCACCAGGAAAAACACCAGCATGGAAGGCAGGGGAAGGTTCAGATTAATAATAGGTAGAGATGCAGCTTAAAGAGCAACTTTACAACAAGTTTAGTATTAAGATACAAATATATATTTATACACTACCTAAAGCTCAACATATGCAAAACGGAACTCATCATCTTCCCTCATCCTAATGTCGCTAAATACCCAATAGTCTCCCTTATAGTTGATAACATCACACGCTCCCCAGTTCACAAGCCTACTGCCTTGGTGTCATACTAGACTCCCTCTGCTCTCAACTTGAACTGGATCCAGTTCTTTCTGCTCATATTCCAGATAAACTAAATACATTTTTTAAGAAAACACAAACCTTTAATGTTATCTTTTACTAAATTATTTGGAAAAGGATAAGACATAATTTCCAAGTAACTGGCAACTTTTAAAATGTGTAAATATTGCCCTAGAGAGACCAACAGATTTTTAATCACTGATAATCCAAAAATAAGGAGAAATTAATATTTGAATTGTGAAAAAAATTGTAATTCTGTATCTTTTCATGAATGAGGTTATGGCCTAATATATTGGAAAGACTAAAATATCTCTAAAAAATTGTGTCCAAAAACATATATGTAGTATTAAAAATAGGATGAACAGTGCCAGATACATTTTCATAAATCCAAAAAAGCTTAACATTTAAATCTCTTGAACATATAAAGCTGAATAAGAAACAAGTAGGGACAGATCATTAATATTATTCCAATGTGAAACATTTTGATCTTCATATTAAATGACTCGCATAGATTTAGAAGCAAATCCAACTAAAGGCTCAAACCCTGTTGTAGACCTGGTGGTAAATGTATGAAGCTCCGGGTTCTTCAACACCCGCGAGTTCGGTGTCTTCAGCGCTTAAATTTAAAGCGGCGCTGCCTTGTAAAGGGAAACTTCCCTTTACAAGGCAGCGCCACTTTAAATTTAAGCGCTGAAGACGCCGAACTCGCGGGTGTTGAAGAACCCGGAGCTTCATACATTTACCCCCTGGGGTTGCACATGCATTTATTTGTATGTGCAGGGAAAATACTTCCTGCTTCTGCACTTAGCATACAAATATTAGGCTGCTTTATTTTAACATTGCTATTTAGATTCAAGCCAGGACATGCCCACCTTCCACATACTAAATCTGTCTACACATTTTAAATTTGCACCTTCTACCTGGATTTACTCCTAATTCTAAAGAAGGTCCTAAATACCCTTCATCCATTCCTTATATCTTTCATTTAGAAAAGTATTAACAAAATATTTTCCTATATACCTTATGGGGAGTTTCTACCAATGTACATCCTATAGTTTAGAATATATTTTAATAAATTGTTTATGACATTCTAAATAGTTATATTATGTATTAAGACAACAATTAAACCAATTATATTATATATACATGTTATATATGTTTATTGGTATTCTAAACCTACATATAAATAATAATAATAATAATAATAAAAAAGTTACAAAACAAACTGTGAGCAATATAGATTGTAGCTTTCATTTCCAGGCTAACAGGGGCATTTATAAAAAGTCTTCTGCTAAGGATTTCTGCGCAAACTTTGTTATAAATGGCATTCCTATATGACTGTGTCAAACCATGACAAGGAGTTAATTAAGAGCTACTCAGCATGATCCCTACAAACTCCAGATTTAATTCAGCATAGGGGATGGATTATGCTGGAGGTTCAACTATTGTCTGATCAGCAAGGGTTAATCTATGTCAATACAAGAGGTTGCAGTGAAGACTGGATAGTAGAAGGAAATGGCGAAGTTCATTGTTTATTTTTATTTAAAGTCCAATAATTTTACAATAATCCAGATGTTCTGCTAGAATTTTTGGCATGGCTATTCCTCTGGCTCACACTAGTTTACTCTATATGACAAATAATGTAACCTAGGCCTTAAAGCTGCATTACCACTTAAAATGGTGAACATTTTTGTGTTCAAAACTTTACAGTGGGTGCAGAATGGGGGTGTAAGTGGGAGGACCAATGAGACAGCACAGTTTGTGACTGTGGCTTCTCATTGGTCCTCCACTCACACCCCCTCTGAATCATCACACAGGCCCTGTTTTTAGTCAAGGTTGTAAAATTTACCACAGAACCAGAGAAAAATGGCTGCTGAGGAAGTGGGCGGAGCTATATTTCGCTCCCTCACTAGATGGTATTGCACATTTAAGCTGCATGACATTAAATTGGTAATTTTATAAAATAAACCAAAGTTTCACAGTATGAACTCAAGATGACCTTGAAGTTTACAGATTAAACCCAATCTCATTGTAACATCTAAAACAGATGTGCAACAGGTGCAATGTACGTGACATAACAAACAGAATCTCTTATAGTAACACATGTCATTTTCAATTACATTTCACAATTGCCAGTCTATAATGTAACTTAATTTGTCAAAATTTGCAGTACCAGGACCTAAACAGGTTCATCTATTTAATAAATGACTTTATTAACTTGGATAGAATCTTGAAAGCTGCTAAATTCCAAATGTGATATTTTCATTACACCTAAAGGCTACATATGATTTGCATTTCATTTCCAATAACCTCACCATGTTTTAGAAAACATACACTCATTGCAAAACAACTAAGAGGAAGGAAAATAGCTACAGAGAGACAATGTTACTAGTAGAACAGTTTTAAAGGGGCACTTACCTCAAAACTTGTTTACTGAATTGTGACTAGCACAGGGCACTAAATACTAGACAGTTCTGTTTGTTATTCCTCTGAGTGGGCCTCTTACTCTACCCTCAATGATGTCATAACACTTCCCACTAGGTCATCCCCACATTGTATTGTATTCTAAAATGATAACTACATGCAAGGGAGAGCACTTTGAGGGCGTTTACCAATGCCCAGAATATACACATACACACACTCGAATCACGTCTGTTTTGTGGGTTAGGAGCTTCTAGTTAGTGCCTGCATTATAAACTCTATCCCTTAGACTGCAGACAAAGTGTTATATTTACTAAAAAGGAAAACGGGAGGTGTTGCACACAGAATGTAATAGATAAAGGATAGCTAGAATCTAATTGGTTGCTATGGGCAACACCTTCACTTTTCCTTTTTAGAAGGTTTAGTAAATCTACCCCTAAGACTTTTTTTTTTGTGGAAACCTGCCAATGGTTTAATGGGCTTTGGCTTCAACAAAATTTCCACCATTATTGTTCTTACTTTTTTGGGGGGGCTCTAGTGTATTATTCTTAATTATGTTCTGGCTATACATATATAATTATATATATTTTTATGTAGAAAGTAAGTTACCTGTTCTTCTTTCCTTATAATTAGATGTTAGGGGAGATTAGAATTAACATTGTATGTAGCATTGCATTAATTTAGAAGAAGGTAAATATTTGTGTGTTTTTACATTAATATACAACTTACTTTACACTTCATTCTTTTTTTTATTTAGCACATGATTTATTACATTTATGGAACTTGTAATGCTCTGTTTATATTACTATTGTGTGGTTTTCAAACATTGGAAACCCTAGAAATCCTGCATTTGCCCATTACATCTCAATAAGATTGACAGGAAAGCCCTGGGAGAAAACAAAGGTATTATGTGGGAGTAGAAGACAAATAATGGAATCCCTTCACAATGGTGAGCACTGCAAGCAGACTTACTAGCATCACTATTAGATAAAGTTAGAGAACAAGCATAATTTATTTTTATAAAACTTATCCATTAATGTAGATAAATATAAAGGGAAAATAGTTAAAGTACAGGCCCTTCCACACAAATGTAAAAGGAAATTCTATTTTTCTGCATTCAATATTTTGAAAAAGTAACCCCAAATTCCTTACCTGAATTATAGAAGTCCTTTCCCTAGTACCTCTTTCCTATGTTCTGTTGTCACTCTTGATTAAATTGGGTAAAGCACAATGCTGTACTAGCTCTGATTTTCACTGTATGAACACACAGCTACAGACCACCGTTGTTCAATGTCCCAGTGGCAATAGTTAACACAATGGGACTCTGAATCTTAATTGCGTTGCTGGCCTGAAGCAGCAATAGGCTCAATGGACACATAAATCCCAACAGTTCCAATTTAAGAGGGACAGTCCCTCTTTCCTTGAATAGATCTACATGGAAAAAAAACTCTGTAGTTTTAGTGTTGTTACATTTAGAACAAAATCCAGCATTTAAGTTTGTATGTATTTTTCTGTTTTTTGGTATATGTAACCATATAAAGTGTGTTATATGACTATCTGCGCACAAAATTCTGCCAAGTTGTGTGAGTGTACCTACAAAAAATTAAAACCATTTTAGAACAAAATTTTAAAAGTTAATTTTCAGCCATTTTATATATTATGCAGTATGTTAATCAGTGAATGTGTACTTTTAGGTCTCCTGAAATTCAAAATCCATTCTTTGAAATAGCCCCCTCTAGCTACTCCCTGATTTATTATCTTATTATATATCCACACAGTCAAACAATATATCACTTCAATTTTGTCAGGAAACCTCTACTAAATGCATTTACCAGTCACAACCCGCACTCTGCACACTTGTGACTTGGGAGGGTTTACTTTATGGGGTGACACACGATTCCAGCACTCAATCTACTGCTCACCTATCGCACAGGTTACAGATTTGCCAAATCGCCACCAAACAGCGCTCACACAACCACAACAACTTCGATTTTGCCACCACCTATTGAATGAGGGCAATAGGACCCCAATATACTTCCTCACACTGGCACACAATGAGCACTCCCTGCTAAACACATTTAGCAAGTCACACACTAGCAATCAAAGGGTTAACACTTAACCCCTCAAGGCTCTGACACAAATGTACATGCAGGAACACACTCGGCTTGGTATACAGACGTATTCACAATTCGCCACTCAGCATTTAAAGGTTTAGCATGGTCAAGCAATTCATCTGTTCTAGACAGGCAGTGAATTTGTTTAGAGCAATAAGGATATCACTGATTAAATGTTAGGTTTATTATACAAAAAGTAAAATTTTTAGAGGAGATATATATATATATATATATATACACACACACATATACACATATATATATATATATATATATATATATATATATATATATACACACATATACATATACAAATAAAAAACATTGCAAAACAGGTAAAATAAAGGCGGAAAATTCAGAGTATAACTTACAGACAAGTTGGTATAATCTGCGCCGAGGGAAATTGGCTCGAAGATGGACAGCTTATCAATGATTGACTGATTTTCCAAAAGACTTTAAGTCTGTCCCTTCACAACACAGGAAATGTCCCTAGGGTTTGTTCAAAACTATTCCTAAGTTTTGACCTGTCTTAACTTTTCTCAGATATATTTAAGAAACATAGCTCCCCCGTCAATAAACTGGTCATAATCTCCTGCACATTTAAATACCAAACATGATGGAATTATAACAATATGACATACCTTTCCCAAAGAAATGTGACTACAGCTATTCCCTGGTACCACTACTACCAGTAATTTACAACCCTGGTGTGGTTTCTTCCCCTCACTATGGAGTGGCACACAGATTTCCCAAAAATATGAAATATGAAGGCATTTTCTTTGAAGTTCATATTTCTATATACCTGCATAGAGAGCCTAAATGTGTTGCCTTTTATTTACAAGGGTTCAAGCTGTGAACAGTTCCTTAGACTCTCTCTCGGTGTCAAAAAACTCTCCTATGTCAGGATGCCGCTGACCCCAGGGGCCTTTGAAGCTGCTCAGCTTTCCCTGAAAGTGTTCCTGTTATCTTTTAACATAGAGATGTGCAGAAGCATCAGGTAAACACACACCAGACCCTCTGACTTCACATTTTACACATTAGTAGCTCAATTTATCAATGGATTCATATGATAACAAATTTATATATTTACACTGCAGTTATGGATTAGGCCTTATTCCCCACAATTATGTTATTGGATAATCCTTATAACGAATTCCTCTCTGTTCACTACAGAGATTGATACATTTAAACCCTAAAAAAAGAGACATTCTTGGACAAAGTTATTTTTTAAACTTGCCCACTCTGTAGTGTTACTATGGTAGCGCATTGCTGTAAGAGGCACGCACCATTTTATGTGCGTCTACTAACCGATGCTCGATTGTCTCATTAGTCTAACCCACCACTTTTTGTACATGTGAATGTTTTTTAGAATAACTTTTATTGTTTGCACTATTCAAACATTTTTATCGATGGTTTCTGCTATGACATTATTGTGGTACTGTTATGGGAACAGAAAGAATGAACAATTAAATGACCATGAAGTTGGTTTACTCAAATTGTTTACTTTTAGTGTGATATACAAACATATAAAGGAAGTTTCAAACAAAAAGTGCAATACAGCATATATGTCTGCTACCAGGCAATAAATATTAAAATAAGACTAGATTGACTACATATTAAAGTTGTCATTTCACAAAAAAATGTCTGCTTTCATATTGCGGAAAAAATATCTAGCAATGCTGTCAAGCTCCATTCATGTCAATGGCCCATTCATTTCAATGGGGTTTCTACATGTATCACACAACTCCACTGAAATGAATGGGACATTTGAAACAAAGCAGAAATTGACACAAATAGGAAAAATACAACATAAGGCCAACGTTCCCAGCCACAGATACCAACTAACATCTCTAATGCAGTGTAGCTCTGCAGGCACTGGTTGTAGAGGTAGGATGACACAGAAGACTTCAGCCAGCAGGATGGCTGAAGTCCAAGCCAAATGTTGTATGTGTAGAGAGGTATCGATTTTCACCCGGCCAGGATGAACCGTTGCAGATCTGAACACCCATTTTAGTGAAGAGGTGTCACAATCAGAAGGTCTTGAGAAGCCCCAAGTGTTTGACTGGTTTGACACTACCCCGTTAAGGTGCGGAGTCTAACAGAGAGGGAGGTTTTCACCAGAGGCTCCCGCAAGGGAGCATGGACTTGGCTGCTCCCTAACTGCAGGTCGCGGTCCTCTCAGAGGGTAACGGGCGACACCTGAGGGAGAGCTTGGAGAACACAGAAACTGGAGAGCAGGAGGAAAAGTCCAGAAGCAAAGACTACTGATGAAATCCTGAGGACTAGGTAGTGTCCAGAATCAGGTAGCAGTGGCTGCTGGTGGAATCCTGTGGAGCTGGGTTAGCGCCGTAGAATCAGAAACACAAATAGATAAGCAGGGATACAGGAGCCAGTACTGGGACACGCTTAACCAGGAGGAGAGACCTGAAGATCTGGCAACTTGGTAGAGAAGCAGGTGCTTTAAATAGACAGAGCTGACAGGCAATTAACCAATCAAGAGAATGCAGGAAGAATTGAGAAGACCAGGTGTGTGCATGCTCAGTTCAGCCCAGCAAGTGAATGCAAAGGGAAACAGGTGAGAACAGACCATAATGCAGTTTTAGCTGGTGCAATATGTGACAAGAGGGAAATGCAACCCGTTCAAGATGGGCTTCATACATTTTAGTTAAGCTGCTGGGAGGCTGCCCGAGGGAAAAAATACAATAGGACTCTTCTCAAGAGTTTGACACTATGGAGTAAACTTTGCCAACAGGGCTAAAGAATACCACCTGTCAAATGAAAAATTTTAAAAATGTCTGGGTATCATGTACAAAATTCGGAGGGCGCCACTTGCAACTGAACAAGGAGGCGTGATGTCTAACGTACACATGGTATTTACCAGGGACCCCTGTAAGGAGGTATGAACTTGGCTGCAAAGGGTGCCCAGGTCGCGGTTCCCCGAGACCGTCACCAGTGAAGTGGTAGGTGAAGCGAGAGTAGCTGGACTATCCAGACTGAAACCAGCTGGGATGCAAAGTACCAGAGGAGAAAGCGGAGAATGGCCTGGAGTCAATTAGGTGTCGAATCACAATTCAAGAGAAGGTCTGGAGACAAGCCTCGTCAGAAGCTGAAATACACACTGGAGCAAGGAGCAGGAACAGGTCAGTGGATAAGTGCTGGAGCTAGGGGTTGAGACTTAATATTCTGAATATTAGGTGGCGTCAGGCCTTATGGGCCAGTGATAGATATGGGCGGTCAGGACATTCCTGACAACCAACCTAGAGGTTAAAGAGTGCCTCTGTTGCCTTGCCTTCTGCGCATGCGCTCGCAAAGAGCCGGGCTGGGAGAAGAAGAGCATCTGGTGGCCAACCCTGGCTCACAGTGGAAGTGTGGGGAAGGAGCCTACCACCGGGACCCTCACCATTTGTGAGAAGCCTCAGCGTTTCTCCTCCCATGGAAGGTATTATACTTGTGTCAATAGCAGTTGACTGGACACATTCCACAGATGATGTTGTACTGGAATAAAAACTGTGAAAGTTATGAAACCCTGCAATATAAACAATATATCGCGGGAATTCTTGTGAAATTCTAGTAATAGGTATTTTTCAGGACAAAACACAAGTTTGTTTCAGCATGTATGCATGAGAGTCATAGTGAAACAATAAAAAGGAAGAAAACAACAGGGATATTTGTTTCACATACGTTTTTTTCTTGTCTTTGTAAGCAAAATACTATATTCCTAAGGCTGGGCAGCAGGGGATGAAGCCCCACGTGCAGAGAAGATAACTTGGAGAGGTATATGGATTAGGGACACATTTACAATTATTATTTGATATAGCATGGTGACAGTATGGTACATCCTAAAATCTGCACAAGGAGGGCGGGTGACAGAAGGGAAGAGATTACCCCGATCCTCTGGAATCCCAGGTATGCAACCATGTGTTTGTACTAGTCGGGGAAATGAGGTTTACTGATTAAACTAAAATTTTGGGTGATGATTTTGTTAAAATGTCTTTAACAATGGCGGTGTTACAGGAAACCTTTTTAGAGCCATCACTTCAGTATAAAGGTTATAATGGCTACACTGATATCTTATAGAAATGCTGGAACGTGAAAGAAGAGCTGCTTGCAGTGTAAGCTGTCTAAGAAGCAGTGACATTGTGGTGGGCTTTGGCAGAGATGCTCATTACATGATAGTGTTTAAGACTTGTGGTCTGAAATATGAAATTTATTTTGCAGAACCTTAGCCACATCTATGACTTTCTTCTAACTAGATATTGCGTACGGAGGATGTTTGTAACCAGAGCATAAAATGATAAGAGAGAGCACTATACTCATGCACCTGATTTCTTCACCTGGTCAAAGCTCTAAACAAACTTTTTTACAAAACTGTTTATTGTACAGGTTTAACAAAGTACATCAACAAACATTGTCAGATACCTCAGTAATGCACTGTACAAATACATTTTCAATTTTATACGAAAAAGGTATGAGAGAGGGAGGGGGATAAGGAATAATAGATGAGATAAGGAAGGGAGGGGAGAGGGAGATTCATCCTATAATTCCAGACATTTAAATTCAATACACACTGTTACAAACATCATCATATCTGTCACGGGCACTAGGAGTTGCTACCCGAGTTTCACCAGATGGCACTCTGCTGGAGAGGCGGGGATCAAAGCAGGCAGGTGAATGATTGGAGCGACACAACAGCAGGAGAGTAGAGATAGTCTGAGGCAATCAACGACTTGGAGCTGTAAACTGGAACTGAAGATAATGTAGACACGAGGAGTGGACGTGGATCGGTGATGATAGGTAGAGGAGGAGTTAGTGGTCTGCGTACAGCAAGTTGTACCACTGCTCTGATGGGAAGAATAGGATTGGTGCAGGTAGGTAGCCGGGTAGTCGGTGGTCTGCGTGCAGCAAGTTGTACCACCGCTATGGTGAGGAAACGGGTCCAGGTGTAGGTAGGTAATAGGAAAGTCAGTGGTCTGCGAGTAGCAAGTTGTACCACCGCTGTGATAGGGGGAATTGTCCAGGTGCAGGTTTGTAGCAGGGAAGTCAGTGGTCTGCGTGCAGCAAGTTGTACCACTGCTGTGTGAAGGAGTGAGGACTTGTCCAGGTGCAGGAGAGTGAAGTTGAAAGGCAAACTGTGGCTGTATGGGAACAGCGCGAGTAGAGCAATGTCTTGGAAGGCACAATGAATAGTCTGTATATAGTTGGTGCCTTGCAGTGAGGAGAAGCTGATCACAGCAGATTAAGCACAATGAGGCTAAGTAGTAGCGTGAGAAGATATCGAGCTTGAGTGACAGCTTGTCCTAACTGGAGCAATGCGGAAACACAGTCTATATGGGTACCTGTACCCTGCGCAACAAACAACAATGGATGCAACTGGTATGTGAGCAAAATAGGTAATAGTCAATAGTTAGTAGAGCATACCCAGTTGTGTAGATCCGGAATCAGCTGAGAGGTGAAGCATTGTAGCGGTATGGGCACTGCCGCTGAGTTGAGCAGGGAAGCAGCGTGGAAGCTGTAACACGATCAGCAGAGTGTCAGCGTTGGAGCGGTAAGAGGACCGCTGCTGAGTGGAGCCGGGAGCAGCGTGGAAGCTGTGACACGATCAGCGGGATGATAGCGTTGTAGCGGTATGGGAACCGCCGCTGAGTTGAACAGGGGAGCAGCGTGGAAGCTGTAGTCTGAGAAAGCTGCACACAGTCTGGAAACTGTACAAACGAGTAAAGCTGGAAGCAGTATGGAATCTGCACACACCTATAGAAGTTCACCGGGAATGAGACTTCAAGATCAGGCCCCCACCTAGGGTTGCAGGTGCCTCAAATAGGGTGAGGTGATTGCTCTGTCAATCACCTCCATGGACAGGTGAAGTTAATAGCGAGACCTGCGCATGCGCAGATGGCAGGATAGCGAGCGGCCACGATTCCACACAGGTGTAGATAGAAAATATGGAGGACCTCGCACCAGAGTAGAGGCACTCACGGTCCGGTGAGTGACAATATCTTTTCATGATATTGAGATTTTATGACAACAAAATATATCTGTTTTAAGCTTAAATTTAAGATTGAGAATAACCTCAGGATTAGGACTAGAATTAGAATGCAGATATCCGATTGTAAGAGGCAAAAAAGGAAACCATATATTACATTTGTTCTAGATTATACAGGTCAGGCTTACTTACAACTTAGAATTGTAAAATTCTCATAACTAAACGGACATTAAAGAACATTAAAGCCGCCTCATTAGTGACCACTTGGTTCTTTCAAAAACTTGCATAATTTGAGTTTGTACATGAGGTTTTAAGGTTTCAATATACATGCCCCATTTATTATGCTCTTTTCTAGATCTGAGAATGTAGCTCGCCTATCAAAATACTAAACATCTAACAATTCTGATTTAACTTCCATAACAGTCGGGCACGTACGTGCAATCCATTTACCAAGTATGGCTTTCTTTGCTAGTGTAACAATAACCGCTAGTAGGGAAACAATTTGAGGATTCAGTATTCTCTCCTTCCACACATCAAAGAAGGCAAACAGCAAAGCCTCAGGATTTGTCTGCAATTGTATATTAAAGGTAAAATTTAGAAAGGAGTTTGTTCCAAAAATTCACAATCTTCAGACATGCCCAAATATTGTGTACCAAGGTAGCCTCTTGAGTTCCACACTTTGGATAAGATCCAGTTTTATTCTCCGCTATATGTGTCGAAGTCAGCAAATTGGATAAAGTCATTTCAATTAAAGTCTAGCAAACCTGGTTGTCTTTGTCTGAAAAGATGCGTACGGTACGCTATGACGTACAAGGGCACGCTACGGCATGAAAGGGCATACGCATCCACTGCACGTGGCAGCAACAGTAATTGGTCTTTTACCATACATTCGCACAAACACGCATACTTATAAAATAGTACACATTAATGGTAGTTGCAACACATAGTCAGTTATGTCGAAATATAGTAGTATTTATATGTTATATCAGAGTTACATGCATATTAGTGAAATACACGGAACAGGTTAAAGGAATAACCTCATGAGTGGTATCATAATGAACCTTGTTACATATCCTACTGTTTGGTTCACTCTGCGAGGGAATCGCAGAGTGCATACGCAAGTTATGAATGATAGGGAATTATGAACTACTTAAGACTAAGGAATCCTGGCGGGAAGAGCAGAGCATACCCCCTGCAGAGATGACCCCCTCCTTTGGATTCCTTAGGATGAACCAGCCAATGATTGACGACCCCTTGGACATTCCTGAGACCTGGACCAATAGATGCAAGCTATACCATCTTCATTGTATTACTGTATTTGATTGTGTATATAAGCAGCAGCTTGTGATCCAGAGTGCAGACTTCTTGTCCCCAGACTTCAGGATTGAATGACTGCACTGGATCCAGAGCGCCTGCGATAAGTAACGGCTGTATTTACTATTACTTCGCTTGAGCATATTATTCCACTTATTGCGAATAAATCTTTGTGCTTTGGAAACACAAATCGAGGTTCGACAATCGTTATTGGTTAGCGACAATACGCACATAACATATGCCTCCTCTGAGCTTGTGAGTTATACGCCCTACTTATTGTTTTAATATGTACTTCCTGGAGCTTAGCTGAGCTTAATGCTCTCATGACTTGCGCTGTATGAGCTAGGACTTTGTCTGAAGGTCGCGGATTTGGAATATCTCGTTTCCAGGTCTCCAAGACTTTGAAATGCTTTTCTTGCAGGAAGTTGTGTCTGCAGCTATAATATGAGTACAGTATGGGGTAATTAATCCAGGGAATGTATCCATGTTTTGAGTCAGAAAGAAATTTCTTTCCTTGTAAAGCTTAATTGGCAACTGTCACACTGAGGGTTTATTATGCCTTGCTCTGAGTTAACAAAATTAGAATTGATGAAAGTCTGAACATAATACTAAAGACATTAAAATCCTTTCCAACCAAAGCCATGGATCATTAGTAATAAAATCTAGTTTTAATTTGTATTAATAACATATTATTTACTCATTATATAGTACATTTATTAACTAGCTAGGATAGCCATTTTCTATAACAGGTTAAATGTATAAAACGGACAGCTGAGAGATGTTATTATGATATAGTGGCACGCTCATCTGACATACTACATGCTGCGGTTAGTATTATGATGATCTGATAGGTCGGTGATAGAACAAACTGTAGCCAAACACTGGAGACATCTGGATGAGCAAGAGATGCATAAAAATGATAACAAAAAGTGTTCAGACCCTAGACAATGCTTCTTAAAACTTAAAATACTGATTTTAGATCTTTAAAAGTACCAATCGATTCAAACAAGTGAATATGATAATGGAGCATTATTCTAACTTACATCAGTTTTACATAATCTATTTTCAACAACTGGGAGCTTCATAGCTCTCAAAATAAGCAGAACTGCACTATATATACTAGGAGTAACTCTCCTCATGCTAATAAAGTGTATTTATTGATTAAATCAGTGACTTAGTATGTGATATTTATAACTGAATAGTATTTGGCTGTACATCAGTAATGTCTCATTATGCTTAAGAATATTTAGGTTTATGTTCACTGACTCTCTTCATCTTTCCCACTCCAGATTAGTACTAGAGAGGAAAGCTATGTGACTGAAGTGGGACAGTAATCCTGTCACTTGGTACTGGGGTTATATTACAGTATTATAATTCTAGGTCACAGACTGGTGGACTGAAAATCAGAGGCAAGCCCAGAGAGGTAGAGAAACAAAATGTCAGATTCAATTATGCAATGTGAAAGGAGAAAAAAAACACACCCCTTCACTGCTTTTATATCCATCTCAGCTGACATTTAGTCAATGACTGAAACTGTAGAGTGCCTTATCAGTCATCCTTAAAAATAACCACTCGGTCCTACATTTACATGGGCTTAGTACCACAAATTCAACGCAGACAACTCAATGCTTAATACTAACCAAGTGGATATGGATAGATAGATAGATCTATATTATACATATACACATATATATATATATATATATATATATATATATATATATACACACACACACACACATACATACAAGTGCACCTATACATACACACACACATACATACATACATACATACATACATACATACAGTGGTCGAAGTGGTGGTGTATATGGCGGTATGCCATGCAGCCATTTCTCCTACTGCCTGCATTGTAAAACTACCAAATTTCATTTACTTAAATTTCCATTACTTTTTTCATACTGGTCTACTTCTAACCACTGGTCCACTTCGATCACTGTAAATGTATATACCGGTCAGCCACAACATTAAAACCACCGACAACAGTGAATATCATTGATTAGTATGTTGCAATGGTCAAGGAGTGGGATATACTATGCCGTAAATGAACAGTCAATTCTTCAAGTCGGTGTGTTGGAAGCAGGAAAAATGGGCAAGTGTAAGGATCTGAACAACTTTAACAAGTGCTGAATTGTGATGGCAAGACAACTGGGTCAGAACATCTCCAAACGGCAAGTCTTGTGGGGTGTTCCCAGTATGGAGTGGTTAGTACCTACCAAATATGGTCCACGAAAGAACAACCAGTGAACCGGCAACAGGGACATGGGCACCCAAGGCTCACTGAAGAGCTACTCCGGTCAGAGTGCCCATGCTGACCCCTGTCCACCACCAAAAGCGACGACAATGGGCACATGAGCGCTAGAACTGGACCATGGAGCAATGTTAGAAGATGACCTTATCTTTTCTTTTACATCATGTGGATGACTGTCTGCGTGTCGTCACCTGGGTTAAGAGATGACACCAAGAAGCACTATGGTGCACTATGGAAAGAAGGCAAGCTGGCGGAGGCAGTGTGATGCTATGGGTAATGTTCTGCTGGGAAACCTTGGGTCCTGACATTCATGTGGATGTAAATTTGACACATACCACCAACCTAAACATTATTACAGACCTAGTACACCTCTTCATTGCAACAGTATTCCGTGATATCAGTGGTCTCTTCCAGCAGATAATGTGCCCTTTCATAGTGCAAAAATTGACCAGGAATGGTTTGAGGAACATGACAAAGAGTTCAACGTGTTGATTTGGCCTCCAAATTCCCCAGATCTTAATACATCCAAACATACACACTCTCCCTCGGGTTTTAAAACACAGATGACAGAAACCTGGGCACATCTCCCATTTACCACTTTCCCAGTGCTTCTGGGAAATAACATTACAATTCTTTCCCATAACCGCACAGAATTTACATCTCAAAGACCAATTTTATTTGGGAAGTGATTCAATAAAGTAATTTAAACATATATCACATAGAATTCACATTCAAATCACATTTAATATTGTCATATCTGCCTTGTTTATTAATGTGGTCATTAAAGCTCTGCAATTTTTGTAGATTTGTACAGCAAAAATATTTTATTACATTTTATCCCATCTACATTAAGGCCATATTTAATAGACTATAGGAATAAACAGTATGTGTCTGGAACAGTTTAGGGCACTACTGCAAAGTATCTAGATTCAAATCCCAAAATTAGAAGCTTAGCCCTGTATATTGACATGAGATAAATTGTTATTAGTGTGTCTCTATTTTTGCTGCAGCTAAACTATAGTGGAGAATGACATATTCAGGTGGCAGTGATTATTTTTCATGATGTGCGCTTATGTATCTATGTTCATTATATTGAATTTTAGGTGTGTAACAAACAGGTTTTATGCTAAAAATAAGAGTTTACCATAAATATTTGTAGCACTGATGCCCAACTCATGCAGCACTCTGCAGCTCCTCCCCTGCAGTCTGGGACAAAGCACAGCCTTGGAACACTATTACCAAATCTAATTTTGTAATTATTTTTTTTATTTTCATTTTCTCTCCTACCAAATGTAGTGCAGAAGTGAAAGACTGTAGTGAGTATTGCTGCATGAGTGGCAGCAGTCACATGCCTCTTAGTAAGACTTTCTATATATGCTGTTGATTTCTATTAGGCCGTTGGCCTAGGCCAATTAAACACCAGCGGCATAACCCTCATATTGCATCAAGTTACACAGGACAATAAACACCACAAGCAGCAAAGCAAGTAGCTGGTCAGAATACAAGCATCGGAAAAAATCGACAGGTGATCTTATTTTGCCGGGCATTACTACAGCCGATATAATATTTCAGTAGCAATATTAATCAGTGTTACTTTACTGTTGTCATATTACTGGGTATTAGCAAACCACCAGCACTGGTAATGCCCAATAAAACATAAGCCATAACCAGCTACTTGGTTCGCTTCTTTTATTCCTTCTTCAGTGGTGTTGTGCCGCTGATGTCTAACTGGCATAGGCCAACAGCCAAATAGAAACCTTACTAAGGAACGTGTGACAAATGCCACTCAAGCAGCACTACCCAGTAACATGGCAGCAGTAACCATAATGCCCATTAACAAGCCATCAGCTGTACAATTGAATCCTTTCTGGTAGCTCATTATTAGGTGTTACAGTTACTGCTAGCATATTACTGGGCACAGTTACTGCTGATACACTTTAGGCATTATCACTGCTGGTGCATTAGTAATATCCAGTAATATGACAGCAGTAAAAAAAATTAATTGCCTATTAATCATACTTTTGCTCAACTGTACATGATGTCTGTAGAGCACTATATCAGTTATCAGCTATATTATGCTCCACAATAAAATTTAAGCGACCTAGCCGTACCACTAATAACCACCATTTTGCAGACACACATCCACATAAATATATGACCCATACTTCACACACAAACAAACATTTTGCAAACTGGCTTATTGAAAGAAAAGTTCACTTAGACGTTTCAAAAATTAGAAAGAACATTACACCCAACCTCAGACTAAGATTTTGGATAGATGTGTTAATAGACTGCTGTCGCTCTGATATCAGATTCAAAAGGGAGGAACTGTTCATCATGAGAGCCACATGACCGTCACAGACTTTTTAGTAAAATAAATTTTGGTTTGGGTGTCTGTTAGCATTCTGTACAGGGGGCAGGAATATATAGACTAATGTACAAAGAGACAGTTTCCAGACTTGTAAAAGGGATCCTTGTGGACAATCTCACGGACATGGAAGTCCAACTAGAAGTCAAGATGCCGCCTTCCAATACTTTATTGCGGCTGCCGACATACCTGTCTATTTCTGTGGTGCAAATTCCCTGTGGAGAATTTTAAATATTAGTTGTCTTTTTTCCTACATGCCACTCATTTCTTTATTGATTACACCATTCATTGGCTATTGAATCGGAGAGAAAGTCAATAATTCTTTTGATTTGTATAGCTTTCTATAAAAAAATATTAATTGAGGAATGGGTATGTGAGAGCGGTCTGCATGCTCAACAATAGGAAACATTTCTGCAAAACAAATTCTTACAACTGTAACCCCTGGGGATGCTGCAGTTGGACTTGAGCACCCAGGGGCTAATAATCACAATTGCATCAGTAAGAAAAGAGATGGCTATAGCTATTTACCAGTCCAGGAAGAGAAACTACATTTCCCACAAGGCTATTGTGGAGAGGGGGCTGAGCCTAAGAAGACTGATAAACCAGGGGGCGGGGAGAGAAAGAGAGGGGCATCCTGGGAGAGACTGAGCTGTGTCCAGATAGGTGACCCTAGGCAGAAGGGCACTGGATTGGTGGTCTGAGCAGAGAGAACAGACAGTCTGCAGAGATATCAGAGCTCAGTGCAGTCATGAACAGAACCTGCTGGAAGTCACAGTTTGAAGCTGTAGGAGGAGGATTGCATGCACCTCTGAAGAAGGACATTTTACAAGTCAGCCATTTTGGAGATAATCAAGTTAAGACCTGTGACACACACTGGTGCAGATAAGTTACTGGTTATTTTACCTGTCTGTTATTATTCAAGTGGGGTTTGGACTATATCTGGCCGCAAGGGCTGAAGAGTTAGGGATAGATGGGTGGGCAGGAAAATGTGCACCAAGTGTTTGTCTAATCAGCATTTGTGGAACTACAAGTCCCAGAATACAAATAGGAAATGATTTTACAGCTGTTGCTACAGAAGGGTTTGCATACTGTGACTGCTGTACTTCACTGCAAGTGATTTAAAGACCTCTAAAAGCTGCAATCTGAACACATGATGTTTCCATGCCATGCTGCATCCATACAGAAGGGCTCCAACTTGCAGTGCACTGCTCCATTTGTGTGCCATGTTTGAATACTGCTGATGTGTGTGTGTTTGGCAGTACATTGTAGAGCTATAAGGAAAATTTATATACATTCACCCCGCAAGATATTCCCAGTATCAGGAGCAAGTAAGGTATCTGATATATTTTTCCATGTGTATAAGGCTGTGACAGTTAATGTTCATATTGTATGCTGTTAATGTTATTGATTTATTGCGAGGTATTGTGTTAACTTGGTATTCATAGTAAGAAGTGGTGCTCCATTTTCATCCACACTGTCTTATTACTGTATTGTATTGTTTGCACTATTATTTTCAAATTATACCAAAGTATATTTTTCTATAAAATTACAAAGCTGCATTCAGGGTTTCCATTTCAATAAATGTGCCTGGATGGCTTTTGCAGGACACAGTTTGTCACAGAGTGTTAATACTGGGCAGGGGGTTTCCCAAATCTCCCCCTGGTGTATCTTTTGAACACCCCCCAGAAGAGAAAGCAGCGATTCGGGTGGAGGCACTGAAAATCAAGTACCGAGGTGAGAAGCATCTGCATTGTTTAATATATATATACACCCTCCCAACGCTTAATACAGAAGGGGGTGTTACACAACATTTGCATCCATAAACACTCCCCCTGACTTACTGCTGCTTACAACTTACAAAAACAAGATTGCAATTACCAGTAATGAGCTTGTGACCAAATATAAATCTTAAATGTGGAAAACTATGATTTATCCAACAGCATGATCATAGCTAGTTTCTTAAAAGCCCCAGGGCCCTGCCCCACAAAAGAAACTCACCACACATTGTCACTCTTGTCAAGCAATCAAACAACGCATACAAGTCACAACAGTAAAATATGATATTTCTGTTTATCAGATCTATATATTGGTGTTGGGAGCATGAAACAGTTGAAGTATAAATAAGTTGCTATAAATAAACATAAGAAATAACAGAATGAAAGGGGTAGAGTCTAGGACCCAGGGACAAGCAGGTCCCCTATCCAACAGGAAGTAAAATGTTTATGTCTCATTATTTTGCTTGCTTGCTATTTATGCATGTTCTATCGCATGTATAGTTGTATTATTTTTTTGCCTGGACTCTCATGTATCAGAACTACTTCTCTCTTTCCTCTTAAACAGAAAAGTCCACCTCAGTGAAAGATGTATATCCTTTTCCACTAAAGCAGTGATGATCACGTCAGGTTTTAAAAGTGACTCAACCGAGATCAGCATAATGGTGTCCTACATTCAGATTTAGGAACCTGACAATATGTAATAATGGAAGGCACTATGGTGGGTGTCAGCATCCTACACAAAGAAAAGTATTAATTTCTTGTAAACTTTATGTATGACTGATGTTTCTTAGATAATGTATTTTTGCTCTTCAGCCTTCATGTGAGAAAACCACCTTGGTATCCCCAGAATCACCTTGACTGATAAGACATCTCCTTCTAGGCCCCCTCCACCCACGTACTGGGGATACACTTCCTGATGCGTAGGTGTATTGAGAAAAAAAAGTGTTTTACATGTATCATAGGTACACTGTCAGCAAGCTGAATATGTTTTGTTTAAAAAAGAAAAACTGCGGTCTCTTCTACCTTTTAATGTGGAACATTTTACTGATATGTTAGAACAATAAACGTTGCTTTTACTGCATCTATCAAACTGAAAACCAAATTACCTTGAGCCAGGCATTCATCTTGTACAAACAGATAAGTAAAGCAAAAAAAACAACATTTTGTTATTTAAGATTATTTCCTATACACAATTTTCATGTCACAGTTTCGAAAAGCATGGCTGCCAATCTGTAGCCAATAAGCTATCTGGTAACATTTGAGAAAAAATATAGATTCAAACAATAGTGGCGCTGTAGTAATGAATAGTCTGGGCCCAATAAAGAAATTTAGCACAATATATCTAATTACTACAAAATATATCTAATTTAATTCATTAAATGCCGCAATATATATATCTTGGGTGTAGCAAATCTTAAACTTGGCAGGGTGCTCACACAAACACCCTGCTAGACATGGGCAGGTGGTCACTTCACAATCCCAGTTATATAGCATAATGCAAACCTACTATGAAATAGAATGTTACACTCTGAGGTACTTCTTATATACCTTTATTTCACAGTATGGGGTGCAATAGTCTGTACAACTAGGTAGTGTGGGTAATGCAGATTCTTCTACGTATTTGAGAGTATTTAACCAAAACCCTTTTGGTTTCGTTTATGGGGTGGATGTATCCACTAAATGACAACACTGAAATGTAGTATATATTTAGGAAAATACCATAATCTGCAAGCACATGTAGAATTTAAAAAATAAAATAATGGAGGAATCCTTACCTGTGACTATATAGAATGGCTATGGTCAATCCAAGCTGGAAAAAAAAACAACACTATTAGTTACATTTCAATTAAAACAAACAAGAGCATTTAAGACCTTCAATGACAAAGACCAGCTATGGCATGAGACAATTATGATAAATGAGCAATGAAAGCCACAAATTGTTTCCAGAACTTTAAAAAAAAGAAAGAAGAAAAAAACCAAACAAACAAAAAAAACGGAAGCGGTCATCTAAGCAGATGTGGATCACTCACTGGACGTTTTGAGGTCATTAAACATTTGGGTGCAGAAGTTGTACTGAACCCTAGCAACCAATCAGACAGTTGCTTTTATTGTAAATGTGCACTAGAGAGATTAAAGCTAATTGGTTGTTGTAGTTAAGTGCAAATTTTGCACCTAAATTTCTTAAGCGTGTAACTTATTAGTGCTAGAGTGTGAATGTAGGCGTATCAATGCGTTTGTCCTGCCTATGGGTGGTCTGAACATTCTCTCTTCAATAGTAATGCAGCACCTCCACCTTAGTCAAATTACACCAGGGCTTTCGTTGTGTAGTATCCTGGACTATGTTACAAAAACAGATTGATACATACATATGGCGCTGCCGATACGCCCACTGTGTCCTGGAACGGACATGTACAAAGGTGCTCTCCAAGCAGATCTTTGCAACGTAAAATCATAAAACATAGAGACAATAATGGTGAAGTATGTTCAACACATCAGTTGTTCAAATACACACATTCCCATAGAATTCCCGTGCTTGGATAACTGTAATATGCACCCGTGTCTTCACTCTTTGCGTGAACCCCAAAGGGTATGTGCTTACTAGAATGTGGATGATATCACGCCCAAATCAGATCAGGTAGTGTAGATTCAATTCCAGCAATCACATGGGTTCCTCGAACATAGAACAAAGTACATCAGCGCATGGTAAGTATAAAACCTCAGTATCCTCACCGCGACCTCTCCGTCTGTTCACGTGTAGCGTCCTCAGTCCCGGTTCCAAGTAAATATAAAACCAGTAAATTTAAAACCAACACGTTTCGACTCGTAGAAAAAGTCTTTATCAAGGGTAAATCTTCCTCTTAAGAGCAACAGGAGATTGTATCCACGGTTAGATCGGGGAGTAAAATCAACACCGGAACAACTTGCATACGGAGAAAGATTCAAGCCTCGTTTTGATCTGAATCATGATCAGGAAACGGCTATAAAAAGATGAACACCAGACTGGGAGATTTAACCTTGATAAAGACTTTTTCTACGAGTCGAAACGTGTTGGTTTTAAATTTACTGGTTTTATATTTACTTGGAACCGGGACTGAGGACGCTACAAGTGAACAGACGGAGAGGTCGCGGTGAGGATACTGAGGTTTTATACTTACCATGCGCTGATGTACTTTGTTCTATGTTCGAGGAACCCATGTGATTGCTGGAATTGAATCTACACTACCTGATCTGATTTGGGCGTGATATCATCCACATTCTAGTAAGCACATACCCTTTGGGGTTCACGCAAAGAGTGAAGACACGGGTGCATATTACAGTTATCCAAGCACGGGAATTCTATGGAAATGTGTGTATTTGAACAACTGATGTGTTGAACACACTTCACCATTATTGACTCTGTGTTATATGATTTTACGTTGCAGAGAACTGCTTGGAGAGCACATTTGTACATGTCCGTTCCAGGACACAGTGGGCGTATAGGCAGCGCCATATGTATGTATCAATCTGTTTTTGTAACATATCGATTTATTGAAGCATTAGTGGGTCTTCTTTGATACACACTAGGCTGCATACCTATTTGAGGCGCCACGTCAGCAGTTTACACTTGTTTTGCTAGTATCCTGGACTAAGCAACACCAGAGAGATACTATGGAACCCTCGTCCTCCTTTTCTGGATCACAGGCACACATCTACTATATAAATGCCTAGTGGAGTGTGTGAAAAAAAAAAAAGCTGCAGCGCCACCTGCTGGGCAGAATTATACACTGACCTATATATTTCTTGAAGGAGAAGTGACAGTTGGGAGTGGTTGGTGGTTGCCGGGGGTGACAGTGGGGAGTTTTTAACACCTTAAGTAGCTTGATGAAGGATGTGGCGATGAAGATGAAGTATGAGGTGATGGAGAAAAATGATGAGGTGGTGACATGTGGACAAAACCACGTTAAAAAAGGGCGCTTGCGTCGGGAAGTAACGCTCTTCCCCTGAGGAGGCCTGGGCTAGGCCCAAATGCATGACAAGAACCTTTTTAACACCTTAAGTAGCTTGATTTGACTAGAATGCATGAGTATCATGCACGGGTTAACTTGTATAAAATCATATCACACTGAACGGAATTTAGAATTTTATATAAAAACAGACTACTATAGTGTGAACAATACCATTGCATAAACAAAATAAAAAACACACATTTTGTACATAATAACTGAAACAGAGCTCTCTTACTTATTATAAAGTAAAGGTACCTCGATTGCTACTTATATAATACTTACTAGACCAATATATTAACATAAATCTATACCAAAATATCTGTCCGAATCACTTTCAACATCTACTATGAACACTTAAAATAGCAATACTTATACACACATATATATATACACATATATATATATATATATATATACACATATATATATATATATATATATATATATATATATATATATATATATATATATATATAATTTAACTTTATCATAAGGTAGTGAATCAGCCCTCACAGGAAGTTGCAGGGATTGCCAAAGGCCATTTACTCACAATAGCAACTAGACAAAAGCAATGGGCACGGTGGAAAAAGTAACCTGAATAATGTGGGTTAAATATATTTCTACAATGGCATGGTCCAATATTAATAAACTTGGTCACTAGGGTAATAGACAGGCAGAATTTACATCCTACAGGTCTAGCAGCCTAAGCCATTTGTGCGTCAGACAATATTTTTCCATAATCTATGTTTCACCAGATCATCCAAAAGAAAGCAAGGGGTGAATAATATGGTTCCAGCAAACTTCTATCAGATGGGTGTCCTAACTTTTATTTCAGAAATATAGGAGCCCCAGTATATGTATAAAATCAAGAACCACCATTTTAAACTTTTCTTGAACATAAACCGTAAACAGAAGTGTTAAAGAAAGAAAAAGTAGTGGGTAAATAATGGGGGTGGTTTATAAAGTTTTAAAGTGTCATTTAATAGGTACATCTGCCTGGAGCCAAGTACTAGCACAGTGTCTGTAATAACCATCTGCCTGGAGCCAAGAACAAGCACAGTGTCTGTAATAACCATCTGCCTGGAGCCAAGTACTAGCACAGTGTCTGTAATAACCATCTGCCTGGAGCCAAGTACTAGCAGTGTCTGTAATAACCATCTGCCTGGAGCCAAGAACTAGCACAGTGTCTGTTATAACTGTCGAAGTCGTATAATTGTATGAACGAAAGTATATTGGTTAATATTGTTTTGCCTTGCGATTGCGATACGTACGCTACGTAACACGTGGCGTGGTGTGATCGCACGGTAAAATACGCACGCACACACTCGCATTACAACATTTAGTTATCTATATAATTCGTATTCATATTGGTACCGTTACACTAATTTATGAGCAGATAGTATTTGGTTTATTATTAGTTTATATAATATGATTATATGTACATTTTAGTGTTATTAAAGGTTTAGGTTATAGGAAAGGTGTCATGCCTGATATCATATGGATCCCCTATTCATCAGCAGCTGTCCGGTGCAGTCGGCGAAGAGCTCGCACATTGCATACTTTAGTTATTGATATTAGGGAATAATCCTTTGTATGATGCTGGCTATGAAAGGAGCAGACCCCCTGGAGAGACGACCCCCACCTTTTGATTCCTTAGATTGAATCAGCCTATGACCTGTTTACCCTGGACCCACCCAACGTCTGGACCTATAGAAACAATCTACGTCATCTCTATTGTTCACTGTGTAACACTGTACTGTATATAATCATAGCTGCACTCCCCTGGCCCTCAGTCAACTCTGACACAGTATTCTAAACAGATATACTGTCCACCGGGTCCCGTGGTTGCGCAGCGAGCGCATGCGATAGCATCGGTATGTATTTATCTTTTGGCATTGGCTGTACTGTACAGTATCATAATATAATAATGTATTGAATTGTTAACTGTTTACATCTGCTAAAATAAATCTCTTTGTGCTTTGGAAACACATACAATTGATTGGGCAATGCTTATTTGAAAACGATAAAATTACTTTAATATAACCATCTGCCTGGAGCCAAGAACTAGCACAGTGTCTGTAATAACCATCTAACTGGAGCCAAGTACTAGCACAGTGTCTGTAATAACCATCTGCCTGGAGCCAAGTACTAGCACAGTGTTTGTAATAACCATCTGCCTGGAGCCAAGTACTAGCACAGTGTCTGTAATAACCATCTGCCTGGAGCCAAGTACTAGTACAGTGTCTGTAATAACCAACTGTCCAGAAACAGAAATTTGCACTGTACCAGTAATTATCAACTGTCTGGAGCCAGGAACTAAATGTATCTATGAAAATATATTACCAACAACACTACCATTAACCCTTTTGGCTCAAGTATATTGCACAAATATTATAATTTAAGTGCTTTTGGGCAGGTTCATCTTTACCCCATTACATGTCACTGTAGGTCACTAGTTTGCTGCATGATCTGCTCACTGATACATAATATGTTGAAGCTTTATAAATAAAAGACAATATTAAATACATCAAAAGGTTATTTGAAATTTCTTTTATACAGTAGAACAAACAAAATGACAGATTATTTTCCAATACCCTTAAGGAGGATGGTAATTAGGGTGAGGGAAGGGGAAGGTTTTAGGCCAAGATATGAGAGGGTTGGGAGAAGGGTTCCAGTATGGTTCCAATAACTCAATAACAAGTTGATTAATATTTCATATATGTATTGGTACTTCATCAAGAACTGGTCTCGTCTCAAATCAGCTTTTAGTTTGCAAACACGTTTTAATTTGTAATTTGATGGTGGCAGGAAGTATACTGATTAAACTTTTCCACACAGCAAACAAATCGTGGACTCGTTCCTTTTGTAAGGATGTCTACAAACTGTCATTTTAAACACATAAAAGTTATTTTCTTTAAATAGTAGCAAGCCAGTTGAGCAATAATGTATTCATTGTTGTACAATATTTTCTGGCGAAAGAATCAACAGTGACACAAATATGCTCTACGAGTCATCTCGATGCATGCTGGCTGCTAGAGTCTACACTGCGTATGAGAGGGCTGACATTACCACAGGTATTTGGAGGTGTCTCTGCTATTGAGCAATGCCGGTATCCTTCTCACGAATAAAATAAAAATGCAGGTAATTGCCTTCAAGAATTAACATCATTTAGCCCTTGGTTCCCAATCGTGCTGTGGAGAGGAAGGCACTCTGTTCCATATCTGGTGGGGCTGCCCCAGACTCAAAAACTTCTAAAAAGAAGCCAGAGACCTAAATCACAACTATTAACGATGTCCTCCTCCCCCGCAACCTATCTATCATCTACTCCAGCGCCCAATCCCTGATGTGCTGAACTATACACAAAAGTTGATAGGACACATTCTCACAGCAGGTAGGTGCCTCATAGCACTTAACTGAAAAAAAGAAGACCCTCTCACTATACGAGCACTCACTAATAACACATGGCAAATACAAAAACTGGAGCACATCACTACTATAATACATGATCATCCCATTCAATTTTTCAATATTCAGCTTGCCTGGACCGTGCACTATGATGATGACCCAGCTCCCCCTGAGTAAAGGATCAACTTCCATATCAAACACCCTCTTCTTTTCTTTGCTTCAATCGTCTCCCCACATTCCACCCACACTAACAATTCACCACAAAGTACACACAACATTTCTTAAGCCATTTCTCTTTTTATAAAATGACTTACATTTTTAAAAAAAATATATTCGGTTTTTCAATAACAGTAATAAGTTGGGGTGGAGGAGGTACAGTCTTATTTGAATAAAGGATACTTCCACAAAATCTACTATATAAATGCCTAGTGGCGTGTGTGAAAAAAAAAAACCCAAGCTGCAGTGCCACCTGCTGGGCAGAGTTATACACTGACCTATATATTTCTTGAAGGAGAAGTGACAGTTGGGAGTGGTTGGTGGTTGCCGGGGGTGACAGTGGGGAGTTTTTAACACCTTAAGTAGCTTGATGAAGGATGTGGCGATGAAGATGAAGTATGAGGTGATGGAGAAAAATGATGAGGTGGTGACATGTGGACAAAACCACGTTAAAAAAGGGCACTTGCGTCGGGAAGTAACGCTCTTCCCCTGAGGAGGCCTGGGCTAGGCCCAAATGCATGACAAGAACCTTTTTAACACCTTAAGTAGCTTGATTTGACTACAATGCATGAGTATCATGCACGGGTTAACTTGCAATAAATATTACGACAGTTTGAAGGATAGAGGCTAGAGCTGAGGACAGGGAGAGGTGTTTTGGTAAGATGACTGAGAAACCAACCTTACTTATCAGAACGTACTAATTAAGAGTGTCTAGAAAGAGACATAATTAAGTTTTACATCATAATAAAAATCCTTTTTATTATAAGACGTAATGCACTATTAGTACTTCTTTTTTCCACTCTTTCTGGGTACATCTCGGAGTTCTTTGGATTTAGATAATGTTGGAGAAAAAAAAAAGAATACTCATTGGAGATGAGATGTCTATTAATAGTGGAAGTCCTGTAAGTGCTTTTCCTTACGGGCTTATTACGGAGGGAACTACTTATCGCTGATGAAAAATGTGCTTGTCTTTCTGACTTTTTAAATACATGTAGCTTTATGGAGTTTTACAAGTCTGCACCATAATTTCTGCTTTCTCTATGTCACATCATGATAGAACGAAAAGAGAGGTCCTCCACGTTTGATTGAGAGGATCATCATACAAACTTCACATATTCATTATATCAACAGAAGAATACAGAACTTGGAAGTCTCTGGTGTAAAAGGTTTTTTCTTCTCCCATTGGTTTTTACATGGGTTATTCTTGAGAAATATTTTTATTGATTTGAGTTTGGAACATTTTTTTTTAGATTGATTATTGGGTCATTAGTGCCATAACTTTGTTTAATGTTCATATTTTTGTTGTCTAGTTTGACATTAATGTTGTGGATCAGAATCTAAACATAGGGGCAGCTCAAGACTCAGATCCGCGCTGCTTGTCTCATCTCTTCTTTTTTGTTTATTGAATAGTACTCTAAGCCGCTAAGGAGCCGTGATCAGAAGCATCTCTATCTGATGCTCCACCCACTGGAAATTCTCTCAGACTACATTTTAAATAAAATTGTATTTGTGCTGGTGTGCTACAAAGACTTAGCTACAGTATTAATGTATTTTTTACTACACTGGACTTCTTAGAATGTTGGAGTATGATGTGGAAGTGACACGTTGCAATTAATTTAGTTTTCGTAAAATACTATACTTTACACATCATTACACTTGCATATGTGCTCTCATTACATAATATAATGTGAAGTAATAGGAATACTCTATAATTGTCAGGGTTCGAACAATTGCAAGATGCATGGTCAGATCTATATTGGTATTTAAATATGGGAAATTAACTAAAACCAGGTGATTATCAGCCCCAAATAGTCTTAATCTGTCTCTGGGTACAGATGCCTGGATTATAGTATTAATGTGTGGGAGGCAGTGACCACTCTCCACTATCCCACCACTTAAGTATTTCCTCCTGATGTCATTTTGATATCCCAGCATTTTCCTACCATTGAATAAGGAAGTGCTGACAATGAGCACTGTAAGGCACATTTACAGACGTGCTGTAAGATAGTTTGTCAGTAAATCCTCATTACAGAGGGATGAGTCACTTTTACTCTCTGCTCAGTATCCCAGCAAGTATGAGCTGGGTACTTATGATGCCGACAAATAAATTGTTCCTTTTTCCAAGATTTTGCAATGTACATACACACAATTGTCAATGATTTCTACAATAAAATTTCTCTGATCTTTCAGGCAGTATTTTAGAGCCATAGCTTAGATTAGATTAAAGACACTTTTTGACTCAAATCACAACTGTCGTCGAATATTTAGACAATTGTATGTTAATTTATTAGACTCTCCTGTATCTTCTGGTGCTATATATTTGGTGCAATGGCAAAATGTGTTTAATACATTGAGCAACAGTTTGTTCTAATTGCAAAAGTTTTGAGACATCTAAACTTTATAAAAAGTGGTCTAAAACAGAAACAAACAAGAGCTCTGTAAATATGCCTGTGTCAGTCAGCAAGCACATGGTCAGTAATGGATTCAACTTTCAGAGATAAGAGTGAAACCAGCACACACATAAGAGCCAAGTGCTTTTATACAGGCTACGTAATTCAAAAGTGACTACCAATATACCTTTCAATTTAAAACAAAGGTATTCCTTATATCTATCTGTGTTTGTATTCACCGACAGGCAATCTATACAGAATACTTTCAAAATCAGTCATGTCGCACAAGTATTAAAAGTAACAGTCTCGTACCCCCCTTTGTTTTGATGTCCCTTTATGTTTTCTGTACCCCTATATATACTTTTGAAAGTTTCAATAAAAGTTATGGATGATAAAAATTAACACTCTTCGCAAATAGTAATGACATCACTACTAACCAAATATAAGGATACAACGGACAAATAATTACGTCACTTCGGTAAATATATAGCTAGTTAGGAAGTGGTTCAATAATGGACTATTTAACAGAAAAAACTGCATTTAAATGCAAAACAGCCAGAGAAACAAGTCACAATCCTTATCAACTTGCTCAGAGTGCAGATTTAAAAGTCACATTTATCATTTGCTGCTCAAGTTGCATAAAAAATGTAAAAAAAAAAAAAAGTGAATGAGCACATAAAATATAACCTAAAAGGCACAAATGAAACACATTTTTTTTATAAACATTTTTAATGTCAGTTTTAATTACTTGCAACTGTAAGTCTCTATCACTTCTAGACAAATATACAGTATACTGTGGCCTGTACGCAGCAAGTATGATTGCCTTCTGCAATGTGATTAATCAGCAGGGAGTCACCCAAATGTGGGCCTCAAAGACACAGCTACAAATCACACTAACTAATTCTATGTTAAGTAATTCCACCTTCTGAGGGCCTCTACCGCTGGGATTACTGCTGGTAGGATGACTTTGAAGCTAGCATACTGTGTTCCAGAGCTGCAAAGTGATATATTCTCTTTTTTTAGCTATTCGGAACACACTTGGATATCTTGTCAGCCAGCTTGGGTAAACCAATTACAAAATGTGTATCCAGTCCCAATCAATTATACTGAATGATCCAAATTTGTCAGATTCGATAGCTCAGAATGGATAATCAGGTCAATTAATGATACGTTTGAGTAAGTGGTGTTCAGACACATGGCAATCTGGTCAAATGTCCCCATAACTAGATCTGTGCAATTCAGCTCTGCTTGTGACTGGGCACCTTAAACTGTGAAACCATTCCTCTGTTGATATGTCCCTTTAACTCTGTTTCTCTCTTTTTCTCCTCTCTAATACTAGATCACAATTTTTATAGTTTTCATTTTGGATTCAATGAAGTTGAATGTGAAGTTTTTCTGTCACAGTAACGTCAGTGCTCGAATCTAACCACCAATATGGACCATGCAATAAGAGGCTACTATTGGACCTTGTCTGACTCTAGATACAAGCATTTAGTTACATTATAGAACATTATAGAACTGTGAACAGATCTTTTAATCTTAAGCACTATTTATGGCTTTTAGTAGAATTCATTTCTAATATGTCAGATATACTTCACAGCAACTAGTCAAAATGACAGGTAAGTGACCTGCAGAAATAAAGGGGAACTGTTAGCACACCGCTGCGACTCTCACCTCCTCCCTGCAGGCGTCCCGATCGTCATTTCCGGAATCTATCCGACCGGACGCTAACAGCAGTAGCGCCGCGTCCCGGCAGCTGGGGACAGCCGGGCACGTGCGCAGCAATAATCAAGCCTGTGGGCTAATTAAATAATTAACTAGTAATCAGAACCTCTGCTCATGTGATCTCAGAGCCAGGCTCTGATTGGCTGCTGATAGTATTTAAGGCAATGAGGTCTGCTGCCTCATTGCCGGTTATAGCTTTTGTTTGCCAGTCTGCTGACCTGCTCTCTACCTTGTTCCTGTTTGCTGGAAATTCTACTGACTACCCGTGTATGACCCTTTGCCTGGATTTTGACCCTGCCTGTGTTTCTCGTGACCTTGACCTCTGGCTTGAATACCGACCTCCCTGTCTGCTCGTGACCCCTGACCTTGGCTTGTTTATCGGATCTGCTGCCTGCTGCCGACCCTTGACCTCTGCTTGGACCTTACTCCGCTTGCCTGGGTTCTCCCCAGCCGGTACACACTTCACGACCCTCTGTCAGTCTGCAGCCCAGTCTGTCCCCACCATCAGGGGCTCCAGTGAACACCTGATTGGCAGAGTAGACTCCGGGTTGTGTTGTGCCGGCTGGAGGGGTTCCCAACATTATAACCGGCCACACACTGAGACGAGGTTGTGATGGATGGAATCAGATCCACACCGTCTCCGGCGCAAGCCCTAGCAGGCCATGTTGAGTCCTTGTACCAAATGATCCAGGGATTGGCTGAGCGTTTGTCCATTCAGGAAGAACTTGCAAAGACCTCACAATCCACTCCAGACTCCACATGTGAACCCAAAATGCATTTGCCAGATCGGTTCCCCGGAAATAGATCCCTGTTCCGGAATTTCAGGGAGAGCTGCAAGCTCTATTTTCGGCTGAGACCCCGCTCTTCCGGTTCAGAGCAGCAAAGAATCGGGATTATCATTTCCCTCCTACAGGGTGACCCCCAGTCCTGGGTATTTTCCTTGCCGCAGACCAGTCCTGCCATGCAGTCAGTAGACGCTTTCTTCGAAGCATTAGGTCTACTATATGATGACCCGGACCGAATGGCCTCCGCTGAAGCTCATCTACGGCCTTGAAACAAGGCCGGCGGTCGGCAGAGGAATACTGCGCTGAGTTTCGTAGATGGTCATCTGATAGTGGATGGAATGACCCTGCCTTACGTAGCCAGTTCCGTCTAGGTCTGTCGGAACAGATTAAAGACTCTTTGGTGCAATACCAGACTCCTACCTCATTGGAGGATCTGATGCACCTTGCCATTAAAATCGACAGAAGAATTAAGGAACGTAAGTCTGAGAAGGAGGCATCTTCTCTTCCATCTGTCTTGATTCCTGTTATCCCGGATGACGAGGAGCCTATGCAACTAAGAGCGTATCGTCTCTCCTCCGAGGAAAGAGACAGGAGGCGATCCCAAGGCTTCTCTATTGTGGCACTAGGGGTCACTTTTCCCGTTCCTGCCCTAATAAGCCGGGAAAAGAGCATGCCTAGGGAATGAGGGGAAGGTTCACCTAGGTCTATAAATTGTTTCCCCAAAAAATGCTGTATTAATCCCTGCACAACTCACGTCCAGTGCTGGTTCTGTGAACCTGTCGGCCTTCATTGACAGTGGAGCTGCAGGCAACTTCCTCGACATCGAGTTTGCCCGCACTGCTGGAATTCCGATGATTAAACTCAAATCTGCCATTACTGTATGTGGCTTAGATGGGAGTCCATTGCCCGGCGGCCAGATTACCTGGGAGATCCCGCTTCTACAATTGAACATTGGAGCTCTCCATTCGGAGTCCATAGTTTTCTTCCTCATCGAATGTCCGTCAGTTCCCTTGATTCTAGGCCACCCTTGGCTTGGCTATCCCGTCATAACCCTGTCATGGATTGAGTAAAAGGAGAAATTGTCCAGTGGAGCTCTTATTGTACAGAGTCTTGCTTGACACTACCTCTGCGTGTGATTCAATCTATTCCGGAGCAGCTTCCCTCACAGTATCATGAGTTCTAGGATGTCTTCTCAAAAAAGGCTGCTGATACTCTACCACCGCACCGGGAGTTCGACTGTGCCATCAAGCTTATTCCTGGTACTAAATTACCCCAGGGTCGCTTGTACTCCCTCTCCGGTCCAGAGACCAAATCCATGCAGGAATACATTGACGAAAACCTGGAGAAAGGCTTCATCAGGCCATCCAAGTCTCCAGTAGGAGCAGGGTGCTTCTTTGTATCCAAAAAAGACGGTGGACTCAGACCTTGTATCTGAGGGCTGAATCTCATTACAGTTAAGAACACCTATCCCCTTCCTCTCATCTCCGTACTTTTTAATCAACTAAGAGGGGCAACTATCTTCCCAAAAATTGATCTTCGAGGTGCTTATAACCTCATACCTATAAGAGCAGGTGATGAGTGGAAGACGGCATTCAATACACTCTCGGGCCACTACGGATATCTGGTCATGCGGTTTGGTCTTAGTAATGCCCCTGCAGTATTCCAGGATCTGATTAATGAGGTGCTACGCGAGTTTCTGGGACATTTCATTTTTGTCTACTTGGACGACATTCTCATATATTCGGAGTCATTGTCAGTACACCAGGGCCATGTCAGACAAGTCCTACAAAAATTGCGAGAACGCCATCTCTATGCTAAACTCGAAAAGTGCGAGTTTGAGGTTCAGAAGGTATCCTTTCTAGGTTATATAATCTCCTCAGAAGGATTCTCCATGGACCCAACCAAGGTCCAAGCAATCCTGGACTGGGTACAGCCGAATAACCTCAAGGCGGTCCAGAGAATCCTGGGATTCGCCAATTATTACAGGAGTTTTATTGGCGGCTTTGCTGATATCGTGGCCCCTATCGTCACCTTGACTCGCAAGGGAAGCGATCCAGCTAATTGGTCTCCACAGGCAATAATGGCATTTGAAACCCTGAAGAAAGCCTTCGTGTCTGCTCAGGTCCTTAGACACCCGGATCCTAAGGTACCGTTTATTCTTGAAGTTGATGCCTCTGACGTCGGTGCCGGGGCCATCTTGTCACAAAAAGATCCCCATACTCACCGCTTACATCCATGTGCCTATTTTTCTCGTCAGTTCTCTTCAGCGGAAACCAACTATGATGTGGGAAATCGAGAGCTGTTCGCAATTAAATGGGCCTTTGAGGAATGGCGACATTGGTTGGAAGGCGCTGCACACCAGATCTCCGTTATAACGGATCATAAGAATCTGCAGTATATACAGTCGGCCAAATGACTGAACCCCAGGACAGGCTCGTTGGTCGCTGTTCTTCACCCGTTTTAACTTTATAATCACCTACTGTCCAGGTTCTAAAAATGTCCGGGCAGACGCCCTGTCCAGAAGTTTCCTGGCACACCATGCTCCGGTTACTAGTCCAGAGCCTATTGTTCCTGTGTCTATGATCCATGCCGGGTTTACCCAAGACCTGAGCTGTACCTTACAAAGGTTTTCAGAGATTAGCTCCTGATAATACTCCAGTAGGATGCTTGTTTGTCCCAGTTCATCTAAGAAAGGCAGTCCTTGCTGAAGCACACAATAATCAGACTGCTGGACATCCTGGAGTCTTCAAAACATTGGAAATCCTTTCCCGTACTGTATGGTGGCCGTCTTTGTCTGCTGACGTCAAGAGTCACGTCCTGTCTTGTGAAGTTTGTGCCAGGAACAAAGTTTCCAGGACTCGCCCGGTAGGTCAGTTGTTTCCGTTGGCCGCTCCTGCAAAACCTTGGACACATTTGTTTGCCAGTCTGCTGACCTGCTCTCTGCCTTGTTCCTGTTTGCTGGAAATTCTACTGACTACCCGTGTATACTGCCTGCCCTTGACCTCTACTTGGACCTTACTCCGCTTGCCTGGGTTCTCCCCAGCCGGTACACACTTCACGACCCTCTGTCAGTCTGCAGCCCAGTCTGTCCCCACCATCAGGGGCTCCAGTGAACACCTGATTGGCAGAGTAGACTTCGGGTTGTGTTGTGCCGGCTGGAGGGTTTTCTTAACAGGAACACAATCATACTCGTATAAGGCCTCTACTTACTTTACTGCGTATGCTTGTTTTTGTATTGCTTTGTGTTTTTAATCTATCTTTCTTTACTTGGTGACTTATTACAGATTTTATAGCATTCTCATACTTTTACATAACCAGGCTTGACAGTGGTATGTAGAGATATCATTGCCATAAAGGACAGCATTAGCTGTAAGAAGCCGCCCTCTAAAGTAGTGAATGTTACAGTTCCAGAACATTGCCCAGTATATCAGACTGCCTCCGTCGGCTAGTCTTCCCATAGTGCATCCTGGTTCCATCCATCCACATTATGTAAAAGAAAACATGCTTCATCAGTTCAGGCCACCTTCTTCCACTGCTCCATGGTCCAGGCTTGGCGGTCATGTGCCCATTGTAGGTAATTTTGGTGGTGGACTGAGGGCAGGATGGGCACTCTAACCAGTCTGTGGTAATACAGCTCCATGCGCAACAACCTGTGATGCACCTGTGACACCTTTCTATCATAGCCAGCATCACCTTTGTCAGCTATTTGTGCAACAGTAGCTCTTCTGAGGGATTGGACCGGACAGGCTGCATTAATGAGCCTTGGGCGTCCGTGACCCTGTTGTTGGTTCACAGATTGCCCTTCCTTGGGCCACATTTGGGATGTACTAACCACTGCATACCGGAAGCACCCTCAAAAGACTGGGTCAGATCGTCTCTAAAATGGCAGTCGTCTAGTCATCACAATTTGGCCCTTGTAAAAATCACTCAGATCCTAACGCTTGCTCATTTTCCTGCTTCCAACACGTCAACCTCAAGAACTAGCTATTCATTCACTGTCTAATATATCCCACCCCTTGACAGGAGTCATTGTAGATTCACTTCACTTGTCAGTGGTTTTAATGTGGTGGCTGATTTGTATATAAACTCGGAGACTGTTAGCTATACCATAGTCATGGCAAAACAATGCATTAAAAAACAAAAACAAAAAAAAACAAAAAACATCAAAAGGCATGGGAGAAATGTGGCTTTTTAATATAACAATATTGTTCTGTATCTCAAAAACGGAAACATTTTCCTTATATTATATTTCATATTGTGGAAGTAGGTGTGTAAAAAGGAAACCTTTCTGATGACATTTTTAAAAAGGCAGAACCCCTTCTGGCGGCTAGTCATAGTGCAGACTGCAGCAAATAAGTCACAGTGTTTGTTAAAGATTTCCCTGCTTCCCTACATCTGCTGCAGAGAGACAATCCTCAAAACATCAGTCTGACTCCCAACTTGTTTTTTGCAATCATACTTTTATTTTTAACTGCTACTTCATATTATCTCCAGCAGTCCAGCATTAGAACACGGCCTGTTGTTGGGTTCCTCTGTATCTAAAATATGTTTTCTTCTTCCTGCTGGTAATACTTGGATGTTATCTTATTTCTTACTTTGCTTAGACTCAGATTTATCCAGCAAGAGTATGTGTGTGTAATATATAACACATATACATACATATATATGCCTGACATTTCTATTTCTGTTGATAACATGACCATAAATCCCACCCCGCAAGCTCGTTGCCTAGGTGTAATCCTTGATTCACAACTGTCGTTTATTCCCCACATCAACTCTATATCTAAATCATGCTACATACACCTAAAGAACATTTGCAGAATACGCACATATCTGACACAAGACACCGCAAAAACATTAATTCATGCACTCATTAACTCCCGCATTGACTATTGCCATTCCCTCCTTACTGGTCTTCCCAAAGTCAGACTTGAACCCCTACAATCTATTTTGCACGCAGCGGCTAGATTGATTTTCCTTAATAAACGTTTTTCCTCTGCTGACCCACTCTGTCAGTCTCTACATTGGCTGCCTGTATTTCAACGAATCCAATATAAAATTCTTCTACTAACATATAAGGCCATCAACAAAATTGCACAGACATACATCTCCTCACTGGTCTCGAAATACCTCCCTACTCGACACCTCCGTTCTGCACAAGATCTACGTCTCTCCTCCACTCTCATCACATCCTCCCATTCTCGGTTACAGGATTTTTTCCGGGCTGCACCCGCTTTGTGGAGTTCCCTCCCACGCACAATAAGACTTTCCTCTAGTCTTCAAACCTTCAAGCGTTCACTGAAAACCCACCTCTTCAGACAAGGTTATGATATTCCTCAACCACCATCTTAATTTCCCTAGATTACCCTATTACCATCCTCTACACTGCTAACGCAAGACAACCCTCTGACCAACATTGCAACACACACAGCCCTGCGTTCTAGCTGGTCCATTGTGCAATATGATGTAGCATATGCCCTTGTGTTTCTAACTCCCATTGTCCTATAGATTGTGAGCTTGCGAGCAGGGTTCTCTTACCTCTCTGTCTGTATGTATTACCCAGTATTGTCTTATCAATGTTTGTACCCAATTGTAAAGCGCTATGGAATTTGCTGGCGATATATAAATAAATGTTGATGATGATGAGGATGATGATACATTGTAACACTGGTTTCAATGGCAGGTATCCATGTCTCAGGCTGTTTGGCTTACATTCTTTTTAAACCAAGGGAGATTGCACTGAATAGGAAGCATCATTCAAATGAGTGTATTCAGCTTCAGGAAAATCTGTTTAGGGTCCCTGGTGTTTTGTATGGAGAGAGAAGGGTGGGCTCCATGCAAAAGGCCCAGTCCAGGTCTTCTGATCTGCCTGTCTGTAAGCAAACTGAACAGGAGTTGTACCTGTGTGGTGCCTGTTAAAATGCAGCTAGAATGTACAATCAGGCTCTCAGACCTGGGGAGGAGGTTAGTTGCCTCCTGAGAGACACTGCTGTGGTGTTCAACTTTAATGTGTTTGGAAGGTGGCTGGGACACAAGGTTCCACACTTCAGAGAGGGTATTGGAGAATGTTTAGCTAGTGCCGGACAGGCATGGCTTTTATTTGTTTTTTGTTTACTTTGATTATGCCAATAAATCTGGCTTGGACCAGTTAAACTGAAAACCCTGCATTCAAGTAACTTATTGCTGCTGTTCTTCGCCATCTACCCCAGGAGATGGTACCTACTCCCTTCACAAGGTCACAATATATGTATATATGCATACATATATACACAGACAGACACACACATACATAAAAGTAATTAAAAAGTAAATAAAAATATTTGTTAATTATTGAATTGAGGTATTTCAATCAGAATCGTTAACTGATGTGTATAAAATCAAGCACCTAGCCATGCAGTCTCCATTTGCAAGCATCTGTGATACAAAATAGGTCGTTCTGAGGAGCTTAGTGACTTCCAGCATGGTACTGTGACAGGATGTCACCTTTGCAATAAGATGGTTCGTGAAACTTGGATATTCCACGCTCAACTGTAAGTGATATTATTAGACAGTGGAAACATTTAGGAACAACAGCAACTCAGCCACAAAGTGGAAGACCACGTAAAATTAAAGATTGGGGTCAATGACTACTAAGGCGCATGGTGGGTAAAAGTCACTAACGCTCTGCCGATTCCATAGTTGAAGAGTTTTGAACTTCCACTTGCATTAATGTAAGTACAAAACCAGTGCGGTGCAGTGCTTAATGGAATGGGCTTCCATGGCCGAGCAGCTGCATGCAAGCCTCACAACACAAAGACCAATGGCAAGCATTGGATGAAGAGGTGTTAAGCCCACAGACACTGAACTGTGGAGCAGTGGAAACATGTTTTGTGGAGTGTCAAATCACACTTCTCTGCTTGGCAGTCGGATGGGCGGTTCTGGGTTTGGCTGGGAGAAGATTACCTACCTGACTGCATTATGCCAACTGTGAAGTTTGGTGGACGAGGAATAATGGTATGGTGCGATTTTTCAGGGTTTGAACTAGGCCCCTTATCTCCAGTGAAGGGCAATCTTAATGCTTCGGCATACCAAGTCATTTTGGACAATGCTATATACTTCCAACTTTGTGGCAACAGTTTGGGGAAGGCCCTTTTCTATTCCAACATGACCGTGCCCAAGTGCTCAAAGCAAGGACTATTGCCGCTTTTAAAATATTGCTATCGAGGTTGCACTTTAAAATGACGTGAAAAGAGACTGCTGTTATTCCTGAAGATCGTGATTTATTAATACAGTCGGGGACTGCATTGGTCATTCTTAAGGTCACTCACAATTTATTACAAGTCGGGCAAGTGACTTTCATAATTGCATTGGCAGCCTACTGCTTGTCATTTAAACCAGCTCCACAAACTCATACCCCACACTAACTGAGACCCACAATAAGAATTGGGAAAAAGAGCAACAAGGTGCCCAGGATTCACCAGAGTGCGAAGGCACAAAGTGAGAGGACAATATGGTTTGTTTGTTTCCTTTCAATAACTAAATAAAAGCCCCATGGGCCACATCGAGCCCCCATGTGGCAGTACAAGCAATATGTCTGACCCTTTCAAGCGTCTCCTGCCAATCAATTTCAAAATCAGCAATTGACATTTACCACAAAGGCTGTTTTTAACGACCGAAGTTCATAGTTGTTAGTGACAAAGCAAATGGGAGAAAAGAGACATGATTTACTTTTAATGGCATAAGGAATAAAACAAAGAAATACCTTCATTGCACCCAGAGCTTGAAATGTTAGCGCTAATCTTGTTGGTGTGAGAGCTGCAAGCATTGCATTAAACCGGGCACTCTTGTTTTCAATGGATGAACTGTACTTTCCGTCAGAAGAAACAGAGCCAAACCTAGGGGTGGAAGGAGAGAGGGGAAACAAAAAAAAAAAAAAAACTTCTTTAGATGAAGCAAATCTGGCAAATGTTAATGTTTGTTGTCTGCTTTTTTGTGAGAGTCTGGTGTGTTTATTTTTTAAAATTAGATTGGAACAATTTAGTAAGAAAAAATAGCAATTGTCACCATCTGGAGAAAATTGGCTTCTTTTTTCATCTGCTTTTCTGACGGCACCTCTTCTCTTGGTGATCTCATTTATTCATCCAGCTTCTAATACCACTTCAATGTTGAAGACACCCAAATCTACCTCTCCCCCTTGACCTCTCCAATTCTCTACTAACTTGTGTGACCAACTATATCAGCTATTTTAAAATGGATGTCCAACACTACCTAAAGCTCAACATGTCCAAAACAGAGCTTATTTTCCCTTCCTCCCAGTGTCACTGCCTCCCTTCAAATCCTTCTGACTGTCAACCATCCACAATTTCCTCAGTCTCCCAAGTCCGCTGCTTTGGCCTCTCATCCAGTGTCTCTAGTAGCTGTGCCATCTGTACCTTTGAAATACTGCTAGAACCTTTATCCGTTCTCTCATTATCTCCCACCTTTACTACTGCAACCTTTGCTTATCTGGCATTGCAGCAGCACGACCAATCTACCTCTCTCACAATTCTACATCCTCCGGAAAACTCTGCAAATCCCTACAGTGGCTCCCAATATACTCCAGAATCCGGAGTATATTTGGAGCTGCGTGAGAGAGGAGGATGCTCTCTCACGCGGAGAGAGCCGCGCGGATTGGTAAGTTTTTGTGTTGTTTTTTTCTATGGCTGGCGCGCGGCACCCCTGGGAGCTGCGGTGCACACTTTGGGAACCGCCGCCCTAGCTCGTTCCAGCTTTATGACCCATCGGACAAAACAAATACTGATGAGCACTGCTTAGAGTCAATAGATAAATATATATCTTACATTTATTTCATATACAAACCAAGATATGCACGACTACATATACTAAGGAAGCTGATAGTTTTTATTTATTTGCACTATAAGAGTAACCAAGCCAAGAGATGGAAAAATAACATCCCTAAAAGGACTCTTTCTCTGAATTAGGAGGAATTGTACTGAATTGAGTGATCTTGATAGACAGGCAAGGACCCTTTATGAATCGTTTGTAATACAGGGTTACCCAAAGGGATTGTTAGACCAAGCATTTAAGGAAGTTCGAGAATTAGATCGAAGTGCCCTTATGGTTGAAACCAAGAAAAAGAGGAAAGAAAGGGATGGTACTGATAAATCACTGGTTTTTGTTACTAAATACAATTCGGAAGCAGATAAGATTAGGAATATAATATACAAGAACACAGCAATATTGGAATTAGATGAGATGTTAGGTCCGTATGTGAATAAAGGGAAGAATATTGTCTTTAGACGAGCGAGAAACTTGAAAGAAATGTTAGCCCCCAGTCTTTTCAAGGAAGAAGAGGACAGTAGGGCTGCAGGAAATAGTTTCGTAGTTAGTAATCCTAGACGTTGGTTAAACAGGCGATCCAATGGTTTTTATAAATATGGGAGATCTCCTTGTCTCACATGTGGTATTGTGGAACATAAGACAAATTAATTTGTATCCTTTATAACTGGGGAGAAGTTTTCTATTAGGAGTACTATGGATTGTACATCTGATTATGTGGTCTAACTTATAAATTGTGCGTGCGGTATTCAATATATAGGTCACACAATTAGACCCCTCCATTCGCGGTATTTAGAGCACCACAGAAACATTTTAAAACAGGTGCAGGCTCACAGCTTGTTCTGTCATGTTAAGAATTGTGGAGCAGGTTCAATGAAAGATTTAAAAATCTAAGCTATTTTGTAAAAATATTGGCTGTGAAATACTGGGTTGTGTAGATCATGTGATGCACATATAAAGTAAAAAAAATCTGTATAGCAAATAATAGGACGCTTAGTGCGGTCATGTGATTCCAGCTTTGAGAGAAGTTTATATGATCTCAAAACATGATGCGATTGGGGAACGATTACCTGATCCTAAAACATGCTGTGATTGGCTGGTTATATCACATGTTCTTGCTTATGTATAATATAGAACGCTATATTTTAAAGATAGATCATTTATTATATTGTATATTTTATATTATAGAACGTTATTTGAGAGTGTATAATGAGAAGTTTATCAAATAGTATTTAAAGGTGCCCATATGCTAAAAGTGTTAACTTCTGATGAAACCGTCCCCAAAGAGACAGAGAAAGGCATCAGATGTATACTACTGGCAAGAAGACACAAACTTTTCCAGCTCCTTAAATTTTCAACCTTTACTGTGGACTCTGGTATATGGATCCTTTTCAACTTCATAGAAGTGGATTCCTTTTTGAAAGTAAGATACAACACTGAATATAACTGTGGACATTGGATTTTTTTTTGGGCTTAATTTTTGTTGCCTAAATGGACTGACTGTCGTTTTGAATAAAGGTGGGAGCAAGTTCCCTAACAGTGATGTATTAAATATATATTTTGAATAGAGGCTGCCTCCTTGAGAGCATTTTTTGGGATCCAGAGATTAATTGTGGCTGAAAGGTATATTGGACCTGTGAATTCCCCTGTTGGATCAATCTTCTATATGGATAAACATTGAGATAATTAATCTAATGAAATCCTATTATACAACAAAACAGAGTAATAATTTGGTACTGAATACACAGGAGGGACTGCATTCAAACGTTTAGAAGACAAATATTTTATATTTTGGGTTCACAGGGTTGAATAGTTTATAAGAACCGGCTTAGTATCATAATTGGGAGATATTTGAAATTTTATCTATCTCCATTTGCACTGTTATTGCCAATACTAGCGTGCTTAACAAATGTGTCACTTTTTGTGATTCATTAATTGTTTCATATGAAATAAATGTAAGATATATTTATCTATTTACTCTAACCAGTGCTCATCAGTATTTGTTTTGTCCGTTTTGAGAATCCAGCAGATACAGTACCTGCTTTATATTGTAGCAGTGGTTGGTACAGCACCTATATATAAAAAGATACCCGCTAGCGCCTAATTGTTTGCTTTTATTATGACTCTTTGGTTCTTTTCTCTGTTTTAAGACCCACTGACACAAGCTCTTATTCTCTGATTTATGACCGCTGAACCCCAGTGTCCCCAACTCCTATTAAATAAGTGCAGGGGCTGTGGGTGAAGCTCAGCGAGACATAAAACAAGCAATACTGAACCCTAGGTTATTCTTTGCAGACTTCTGCATCACTCCACTATGCAGGGAGGCAGTGCCGTAACTAGCCATTTTAGTGCCCTGGGCGAGATAGGGAAGCGGCGCCCCCCATCTAAGTGGGAGTGTCAATTGTCGAGTGGGCGTGGTCAACCTACTGTGGGGGGCGTAGCTAGCTCTTTACAAGTTCTAGAACACACTGAAACCACCTCCCTCCCCATTCTTCTCGGTCTGGCTTTGTAAGGATCTTTATGTAATAAGCCTCCATAGATCAAAGTACTTTAAATGCAGCTATCACATGCTAGCTGTATAAAAAATGAATTGGTTATTGAAATAAAACTCACTGAAACAAATTAAAACAAATGTAACAGTACCATCTGTATCACACTGCCCCTTCATCCCACTGTGCCCTCCATCACAGTTTCTTCTTTATCACACCGTGCCATGGAGCCATCTTTATCCCATCGTGCCCCCTTATCACCATCGCACGAAATGAATATATATATATATATATATATATATATATATATATATATATACACACAGACATACACACATACAATATAAAGAGCCTCCTAGTGTCCGCCATACCTTACAGAGAGCATTCCTGTGACCACCATACAATACAGAGAGCATTCCTGTGATCGCCATGCTATACAGAGAGCATTCCTATGACCGCCATACTATACAGAGAGCATTCCTATGACCGCTATACTATACAGAGAGCATTCCTATGACCGCCATACTATACAGGGAGCATTCCTATGACCGCTATACTATACAGAGAGCATTCCTATGACCGCCATACTATACAGAGAGCATTCCTATGACCGCCATACTATACAGAGAGCATTCCTATGACCGCTATACTATACAGAGAGCATTCCTATGACCGCCATACAATACAGAGAGCATTCCTATGACCGCTATACAATACAGAGAGCATTCCTATGACCGCTATACTATACAGAGAGCATTCCTATGACCGCCATACAATACAGAGAGCATTCCTATGACCGCTATACAATACAGAGAGCATTCCTATGACCGCTATACTATACAGAGAGCATTCCTATGACCGCCATACAATACAGAGAGCATTCCTATGACCGCCATACTATACAGAGAGCATTCCTATGACCGCCATACTATACAGAGAGCATTCCTATGACCGCCATACTATACAGAGAGCATTCCTATGACTGCCATACTATACAGAGAGCATTCCTATGACCACCATACAATACAGAGAGCATTCTTGTGACTGCAAAACAGATAAATACCTCACCTGAAATTAATAGACCCTACCATTAAATTGAAAAGCCCCAACAATAAATTTAATTGACCCACCAGCACCCCACAAATAAAATAGTACCCATTAAATAATTAGCCCCCACCTAAACGTCACCATTAAATTAATAGCCTACCTCCCACCCATGTACTAAGACACCTAACCTCCCTACCCTCATATCACACATTAATACATCCCCCCCTTCCCTCACACATTATGGCAGCATACCCCCCCTTCCCTCATAAAGCATAGCAGCATCCCCCCTCCATAATAGCAAGATGCAGCACACATTCCTCCCCTCCATAATAGCAGCACACCCCCCCTCCCTCCATAATAGCAGCTTACATGCCCCTCTCCCCTCCCCTCCCTCCATAATAGCAGCTTACATGCCCCCCTCCCTCCATAATAGCAACTCACATGCCCACCTCCCTCCATAATAGCAGCTCACATCCCCCCCTCCCCTCCCCTCCCTCCATAATAGCAGCTCACATCCCCCCCTCCCCCCCCTCCCTCCATAATAGCAGCTCACATCCCCTCCCCTCCCCTCCCTCCATAATAGCAACACACATCCCCTTTCCCCTGCTTTGAAACTTACCTTTTTCCTCTTTCTTCCTGTCCAGCCGTCGCTGCCTGGCTCCTCTCTGGTTCTCTGCTCCTCTGCTGCCTAGCAACGTCATGACATCAGACGCTGAGGCAGAGGGCAGAGTTCAGAAGGGGGTGGAGCCGGGTGCCGGCCGCCATTTTGGATGCGCCGGGCGGCCGGCAGTCTGAATCTGAGGTCTATTTAATTTTTTTTTTTTTTCACTCCTCACACAGAGGCAGGTGCGGGCGGCCATTGCGCCCCCTTGGGACTGCGCCCGGGGCGGCGGCACCGCCCGCACCGGCCTCGTTACGGCTCTGCAGGGAGGTGAGGCAGCATGTCTGAGATCAGTGGAGGAGAAACACGCAGTCTGTACCCTGTGGTCCATGGGAAAAGCTACATGATTCCTGTTTGCTTCATTTTTGGTTCCACTTACACATGTGGACAAGTATTCTCAATTTATGAGGCACATTACAAACAACAAGAGCTACAGACTGATGGATAGGAAACTTTCTGCAGAACTGTGTTGTATCTGTTCCTGTCTTGCACCCAATTTTCAAAAGCTGGTGGAAAATCTGGTTACTCAGAAGTCACGATTCATCAGATTTGTTCATCTTAGCTTGTAACACTTGTCTATCGTACACTAAAATGCCTGCTGGTATGTTATTACAGAGATATGTCTTTCATTTCTTAAATGTATTATTTTAATTTATTACAGAGATAAATTGTAATGTGCAGCCAATAGCGGGCCACACATGGGACCCTTGAAGTGTATCATGTTGTCCACCTTGTATGTCCCTGGTTTTTGTATGCTGCTTTTCCACTATCAGGCACTGTGAAGCACTGAGGCATCTTATCAATAAACAACAATAGCTGTTTCAGGGGCGGGCTGGGCAGCGGGGCAGCGACCCCCCAGGTCGCTCAGTACAACCGCTATTAGGGCCGGCCCCCCCCTCTCCTCCCCGGATGCAATTTTACCTATTTATTACCTTCGGCCGCATCACATGACATGCGATGCGGCCACGTCAGCGCACAGGCGGCCGCATTACATGACACGCGATGCGGCCGCGTCATCAATTACGCGCCCGCATCGCGTGTCACGTGATGCGGCCACGTGTTTGCCCCCCGGGCTTAAACTTGCCAACCCGTGTCTGAGCTGTTTGTTAATTGGGTGGTAAACAATCTCCCCATTTTGTTTGGATGGGGGGATTCATCAATAATTATTAACATTATGGGAAAGCAAGACTTCTCTCACTATAAACCCATCCTCATTTTATCCAAGACCATTTCACTGTGCACTGGCTCTTATCCATATTTTATGGCTCTGCCCTCTTTATGCACAATACACTAAGGGCTAGATTTACTAAACTACGGGTTTGGAAAAGTGGAGATGTTGCCTATAGCAACCAATCAGATTCTAGCTTTCATTTATTTAGTGCATTCTACAAAATGACAGCTAGAATCTGATTGATTACTATAGGCAACATCTCCACTTTTTCAAACCCGCAGTTTAGTAAATATGCCCCTAAATCTCATTTTGGTAAATGAGTAAACCATGAGAAAATAAGAGTGGGCATAGGAAAAAGAAAGACCGATAAATAAATATGTGCTGTTGTGGTTACCCAAGGTGTTACAACAAATCCCTTGAACATTTGCTGCACAGCCATGTCATTTCTCTTATCTAGTTTCAGTATATGTATATAACAAGCAGTTTATGCTGAGCTAACTTTACAAGATCTTTGTCATACAGTCATGTGCATTACTCTAAAAGGTCACATGTGACTCCTCAGAAGAGACTTTTTTTCACAGTTACATAAACAATAAATCCACACAGTGATCGTAAATTTAACCCAAAATAGTGAATAAATTAGTTCACTATTTTTGTTTTAACAGTCTGCATTCTCAAGAATATTGGCTAAACCCTTCAACTGTGTATAGGCGACAGGTTCACCTCAATGTAAAAGGAAGGAAAGGAAAAAAAAATGAGTTGTCATCATGCCAATTTGAAATAACAAGTGTTAGTGAAGTGACTGAGACCTGCGTGAATATGTGCAATGTAAATAACTTCTTCTCAGAAAGAAAAGCACTTGAAGGCACCGTACCTAGCATGTACCTGCAATTGTGTCGTGCACATTTTGGATCATTCCAGAGCTCTAGATGTAAAGTATTAGGAATAGGAGGATACATATTATGACATTTAAATCACTATGAAGCTTTGTCAGAACACATTCTGAAACACATTAGCAGCTTGAAACTTTTTGACTCATATTAAAACGCTTTTCAAGTTCGTAGAGTCTAACACTGATACTTTACACCTGAAATTTCCTATCAGCATGTGTTATAACATGAACCAAGATTGTCCCTGACAGACAAGCTTATGATAACAGCAGGAGAATCATTAATTTGATCCATATTGCAAATAGTACTGCGGTCCCTGCTTAGATGTCAAAAAGGCTTTTGATCGAGCTGCCTGGCCTTTTATGCTGCAGACTCTCATGGGCATGGAGATCCAGGGAGCATTTTGTAGAGGGATCTCCCTAAATCATAACCCTTCAGCCTTGTTACTAGCTAATGACTTTACTTCCACCCCATAAATAAAAAACATAAAAATGAGCCAAGAGCTCTGTAGTTTTATTGTCATTGCTGAAGTAAGCTCAATTATTTGTACAGCATATACAGTACTATGCTGCGACCAATGTTTTGGACCCATGCTGTGGCCAGAACCATATGCCCCAGATACAGTGATGCCTGCTTGTTTCCCCAAAAGCGTTTTCTGAAACATATTGTACTGTGCTATTTGTTACTTGTCTTCTGAGGAATATTTATGGTGATATGTAACAAATTAGCAGTAGTGATTGACACATTCAAAGTTGTTCATGAGGAGCAAATAGTAACACTCAAGGAAGTGACTCAAGATCCTTTCAGCTAGACTTAAGCTAGCCAAACATGTAGTTGGTCATATGAGATATAGTCATTGGGCATTCAGCTAAAGAAGCCGGATTCCATGAGGACTTAGTAGAGCGATCAGCAGGTGATTTCAAAAAGCTGTAACTGGGCAACCAGATTCCCAAGACTGATTCACGGAATTTTGATCAAATCATTGTCAAGCAGTAACCTCTTTTTAACGCCCCACAATGCGGCCATTAAGGATTTGCTGATGCTCTTGGCAGGGGAGTAACTAGGCACTTGTAGGCCCCGTAGAATAATTTTGAAAATGCCCCCATGTAAATGATGCTGGAGGGGGCATAGCCAAGACAGCAACAAACTTTCCCACATACAAACATGGGGAATTGGGTGGCCATCCCTACATGTTGGCCCTGTAGCAGCTGAACCCCCTGCTATTACAGTAGTACCACCTTTGTGTAACGATCACAACTGCTACACTTCAGGACACCTCTCACGGGAGTCGTGCAGCTTCCAGCGACAACTGCACATGTAACACCCCATGATTAGCATGGCATTAACACAAATCTGAAATGTATAATGGTCCAAGTTGTGGAAAAAATGATATAATGGACATGCATGTTTTGGAGAATACAGTGCACTTTTGCAGCATACAAGCGAGTATGTGCATCACTGTACTAAAGGATATACTTGTTGCTTTTATTTTTAGTACAGAAAATAAATATTTAAAATACCAGGTTAACGCTTGAGAATGAGGTTTAATTGGCATGGCCAGACAAAAGGAATACTGGGCACATTGGACCCAAATGTAACATATGCCTCCATATAGCCTCACAGGCTCTCAGACTGCCAATCCAATATGACTATATATGAAAACACAACAGTTTAACCTAACATGCTAATAAAGCCTCACAATTCACAGACTTAACCACTATTAACCAGCTAATCCATATAGCTTCACATACCAGAATCTATAGCCAATATGCCCCATATAGTCAGTATGCCAACATGGCCTCACAAGCCCCCAGGTTGCAAGTGTGCCAAAAAAGTATTAGCAGGACATATAAGACTATATAATCTAGCTTCATGCTGCCTGGTGGTCTTCGCCCCCATTCTGCAGCAGACACAGCAGGAAGAACTGTGATATGGCAGCAGTGTCACCTCTGTGCTGCTCTTACCTCTAACCTACCTTTGCTTATTTTAAAGCAGACCGCATTAAGAAGGGAGGACAGTGGCAGCTCATGATACTTGACTTCGGCACTTTCCTCACTGTTAGCCCCAATGGCAACTACATGGGTTGCAATGTTGTAGATAGGCCTCTATCCATAGTAGTGTCCTGTGCCTATAACAAAGCTAAGAGTTATAGCTCTACGCTAACGTCCTATTATCGACCGTTTAATGAACATGCCACTAAACTAGCACAAGGAACACAGGTATGCTGTGTTTGTTTTAGCTTTTTATTAAAGTTCTAATTAAAGTAGTAAAATTATATTAGAGGTCTTTACAAAGTAAATTACAGGGCTACATGTATAGCTAAAACAGCTTGTTTCAGGTTCATATTAACTTCTTATAGGTCTTTTGACATCTATGGGAACTTCTACTAACCATGTGTGTTACAGCAGCCAAATTTAAATTAATGTTAATGTACTAACTTGTCCAGCAGGTTTTCTCTTGGGATCCGAACTTGATTGAATGATAAGATTCCATTATCTACACCATGAAGACCTTTAATAAGACAAAAATAATAAAAAAAAATTTTTACATTTACAAATCAGACTTCTGTTTACAAAATTATAGAATTATAAAACATTTCCCATTTTTGGATAATTTTTAACAAAGCTGGAGACAAGCTCTGCACTTTCCTGTATCTGCTATTAAAGAGCAAAACATTGTAAAGAATACAACACTATAGTCAAATAATGTTACAGCATTATGAACATAAGAAAATATATGGCTATGGACAATTTTCACCGTAAACCCATATTGCCATTTACTATACAATGGCTTAAGTAAATATGGAGCAACAGTTACAGTTTATGAGTTCATATTACATTAGGATTGTACAATGAGTCTGGGGTAAAAGCACTAATAACTGGCAGTTTCCATGAACATCACAGACACCAGATGGTGGTTTGTTGACTGTTTGAGAAATGTGTATAAAAAGGTAACTTCCACAGTTGTCGATCACGCATGTACTTGTATGGTCCCAAATCATGTGATACTCTGTGTGGACCTATAGTGATGTAG